>NC_059269.1:9878628-9961128 GCF_017591435.1 Portunus trituberculatus | reverse complement strand
ACGTGCCCTCGTCACGAAATACGAGTTTTGTTCTCACCCAAGGGAATTGCGTTGCGTCCAACCGCCTGCAGCGCCACCTCCAACTGCGGCGCCGGCAAGGTGGGCTGACACTGTCCGGCACTGGTGTTTCGGGGCTGCAGATATCTGGAGCACACACACATACACACACACACAAAAAAAAAAGCAATATGCGCGTCAGTATAACCACCTCTCTTCCCTTCCTCCTGCCCTCTCAGCCCTAAGCCCTTAGAGTAGCCAACCCCTCGACTCTTGGAGCTCTTGACGTGCTTGTCGAATGTCTTTCATCAAGTGTCCTCCGCTGGCCATCTCGCCGGTGACCCAGCGCCGTCTGTCTGTGTGGTCTTCCGGGGTCGCACCGTGATCTGACCTCGACGCCTGGGTACAGAGAACAATACTTTTGGAACACTTGCGGGTAAAAATTCACGGTGATTTTTTATTGCGGGGGCGTTCAGTGCTTCTGCTTTGAATAACTTGGAAGGATTGGCCTGAACATATAAAGGTGAGGGTGTAGGTACAGTGAGCTGCGCATTGCCTCCACGCATAACTCGCCTCTTAGGCACGCCAGTTTGTGGTGGTGAAGAATCCTCGTCTGCCCAGGACACTGAACCATCACAGGCCTTGCAACGTAATAACCAATTATGTTATTAATATGTTTTAATCTAGCACACACACGCACAAACACAAACACACACACACACACACACACACACACACACACACACACACACACACACACACACATCCCTTGAAGGCTCCAAGACACGCTAAATTTGTCTTAATTAATTCATTCTTTCATCCGGGATTACAGTGACTAATTCCGTAAAGGACTCGCGGCACATTAGGAGCTTCACGTTTGGCTTCTGTGGCTCCAGGTTGGCAGCGTCGCAATGGCCCAGCCTGCAAGTCGTGGCCCGGCTCGTCGCTCGGTGACGTCATCTTTAACAGCCTCCGGCACCAGCACGTGGGAGGCAGAGGCGTTGAGGGATACTGTGACCAGCTCGTTTGACCCCTGACTCTTGGGTTACCTGACCCCTGTTACAGCTAAGGCATGTAGGTCGCGAAAAGGTGAAGTCACCATACCATCAACTAATCTACACACCCCAGACAGAACGTGATAATAAAGGAACACAAATCCAGCAGAACGTATGTGATTAAAAAAGACAGGATTGCAGGACATAAATTAGTCTCCTATAGTCTGAAAACACGTTAGAATCAATAGGATTGGTTGTAAAGTAAGAAAAAAAAATTATACCACAATATGTTGACTTGTTTGAAATGAGATACGGAGGTTCAAGATGAGCAAAGAACTAATACACAGGACGAGTGACTGTGTATGTGGTGGCTGGAGGGAGTCAGTGCGTGGTGTGCAACTTTTCTGGAGCATGATGCCGCCGTTGATCGAGCTGGTTGTTTGATATTGCTTAGCTGGCGCTGAGTGCATCAAACGTTTAATTGGTGCGGAGAGAACTGCATGAGCTTCAACTCCGTGGTTCAACGTGCAGCACAGTACTCACCAGTCACCAGGCGGTTTTCCTGCTTTGGTCGGTTTTCAGAAACGCTTTGCTCTCACCACGACTGTCTATCAAAGGCCACAGGGATCATCAGCCGGGTTCTCAAAAGTGTTTCGCCAGTTAACCCCTTCAGTACAATGATGCGTTTCCATATTCATTTTGCTTACTATTTGGTGATTATGTACAGCTTCGGAAACTTATGTGGGGAATTAAAATAGTGAAGACTGTGGCTTTAATCTTATGACCTCCATAGACCCTTCCTAATGTCAATAAAATGGTCTAATGGTACACAAATCTGATGATACAATTGTGTCTCAGTATTGAAGGGGTTAATAACGTAAAAATCTTGTTAATCTGTGTCTGGAAACACAGAAACACATGTAAAAACCAATGTACCTTCAAGTAAGGCCTTTGGAAAATAGTGCAGCTGCGGTCGGAAATGTTTCAGAATACAGGTCTTTGTCCCACACTGTGTCAAGTTTAACAATGTTACAAAGTTACAGACGCCAGGGACATCGTAACAGCTGAACAACAATCACACTGCACCTCCTATTACATCAAGAGTGAGCGCTGCAAATATTCAAACATCCAAAACATCCCCATTCCAACTACATATATAAAACTTGTGCTCATCCTGCATGGGGGAAAAAAAAAGACAGGTATTTGTATCAGCAGCATGGCATCATACAATCCCGGATCCTGTACGTAATTGACTTCCTGCTGTGAATAGCGAAGTGGTATGTAAGAGTAATGGTTCTCTCTCTCTCTCTCTCTCTCTCTCTCTCTCTCTCTCTCTCTCTCTCTCTCTCTAGTTACACAAGCTGGAGGCATTTCACTCAATTTTTAAAGTGATTTATAAAGAAACCTTGTCACGTAATGCAATTGTATACTACTACTACTACTACTACTACTACTAATAATAATAATAATAATAATAATAATAATAATAATAATAATAATACCAGAGAGAGAGAGAGAGAGAGAGAGAGAGAGAGAGAGAGAGAGAGAGAGAGAAAACGGGCCGCTCAGCCTCCGGGGTCATGGCAGGTCACTGATTGTGGAGTCACTGGCCGGTAAAAGTTGCTGCCTGCCCTCACGACATGCACACACACACACACACACACACACACACACACACACACACACACACACACACACACACACACACGTATACGACCCTCCTCTTATTAAAGTACGACCATATTCCTTACTTTATTTAACTCCCTCTTCTTCTCTCTCGGCTTAAGTGAAAGGTGGTGGTTTGGGAAGCGGGATTGGGTGGGTGGTTGGATTAGGGCCTAAGGTAGGGATGGGTGGTAGGGTGGTAGGGTGGTAGGGGGTAGCAGGGGGCAGGACAACGTGTGACAGTCAGCCAGTACGTGGGCGGGGTCGGCAGGTGGTCCATAAGGGGTGGGGGGAGTTAGTTCAGGGGGATCAAGAGTCAGTCTTTACCACTGAGAGTCTAGGTAGCGTGCTGTGGTGTTTATCTACCTTCTACTTTAAGCTTCACTCCTCCTCCTCCTCCTCCTCCTATGTTACCCTTTCAAGTCCTCGTCCTCGTCTTCTGTAGCCCTCCAGCCCTTCTAGTCCGTCCTCCGTCCTCTCTCTTCTCCTCCTTTCTTCGAATTCTTGTCACTTTCATACCTTGGTCTCGGTCTGGTAGTGAAGTGCAGCAGAAGAGAGTACAGCTTACCCTTACCCAGATAGCCTCAGTATTAACCCGTGTTACCCGTTACTCCCTCCCTGCTTATGTGGCTCTTTTGACTCGCTTTCACCTCTCTTCTCTTTCTCCTACTCCTCCTCCTCTTCTTCCTCCGCCTTCTCCTGTAATGTCCTGTCTCTCTTCTCTGTAGAGTCTGTAGCTAATTAGAAGTAGTTACCAAACAGCCTTGAAATGACCTAGAGATCTGTTGCTGTTTGGCTTTCCTTTGTATTCTTCCTCCTCCTCCTTCTCCGCCTCTTCTTCTTCTTCCACTCCGTTATCCGCTCTTTTCATTTTCCCATGTTGTTATCTGTTCTAACTTTTAGGCGTTTCTTCCTTCTCCTTCTCTTCGTCTTCTTCCTTCTCTACTCCCTGTTACTCTTTCCCTTCATCTTCCCTTGTCGCTGTCCTTCCTTTTATCCTACTATTCGCTCTTTTAAATCCTCCTCCTCCTCCTCCTCCTCCTCCTCCTCCTCCTCCTCCTCCTCCTCCTCCTCCTCCTCCTCCTCCTCCTCCTCCTCTGTTATCGTCTCTTCCAGTTCTCTCATCTTTATCTGTCGCCTTCATTCCTTTTATACTTTTATTTATTATCTCTCTCCCTCTCCCTCCTCCTCCTCCTCCTCCTCCTCCTCCTTCAGGGCAATTGCTAAGTCGCCAACCCCTGCAAGGGTCCACCGAGGTAGGCAGTTGTCAAGCCATAAGTTTTCAGCCAAGGCGACTTCCACTAAGCCTTTATTTCTTCCCTCCTCCTCCTCCTCCTCCTCCTCCTCCTCCTCCTCCTCCTCCTCCTCCTTCCTTCCCTCATATACTTAAATCCTCCTCCTTTTTCGTCCCCAGTATTTTTTTCTCTCTCCTCTTATTTCTTTCTCATTTCCTCGGTCGCCATCCTTTAGCTTTTTTCTCCCACCTCTCTCTCTCTCTCTCTCTCTCTCTCTCTCTCTCTCTCTGTGGCCCAACTTTTTCTTTACTCTGTGTGTGTGTGTGTGTGTGTGTGTGTGTGTGTGTGTGTGTGTGTGTGTGTGTGTGTGTGTGTGTGTGTGTGTGTGTGTGTGTGTTCTTTTCCTACTTCCTCCCAACTCTCCCGGTTTCCCTTCCTCACTGCGGCATAAGTAAATTTAAATGGGACTCGTATTTATTTTACTATTGTACCAGTTATATTATATCCCTAAGGCACAATTCATTATTATTATTTTTTTTTCTTTACTACAGAATATTATAATTATTAGTTTATATACCATTTGACATTTCGTTTGGATTTTAGTTTGATTTTAATACTATGATTAACAACTTTTTTTTCTATTTATTTATTTATTTATTTATCTATTTATCTGTTTATTTAATTCATTTTTGGGAGTCTAATTCTCTTCACAACGAAAAAGAAAGGTCGTGACACGTTATCAGTTCGTGTTTTTTGTTGATCTACGTGTCTATTTTATTTCTTTTTCATTTTTTTCACATGTTTTCTCCTATCGTGTCATCTTTTTTAAGGCGTGATTGTGCAGCTTCGTGGAAATCGTGTGTGTGTGTGTGTGTGTGTGTGTGTGTGTGTGTGTGTGTGTGTGTGTGTGTGTGTGCGCGTGCAAACAAACTTTTTTTTTTCCTCTCCAGGTAATTACTCCATAAGTGTAATTTTTAATCCAATTATTCTTTGCATTTCCTTTTATCCCGGGAAATTTACAACATAATATCATCCTGTTCAATATTTTTTATCCTGAAAGGCTGGGAATTTACCGACAACATATTACGACAGAGAGAGAGAGAGAGAGAGAGAGAGAGAGAGAGAGAGAGAGAGAGAGAGAGAGAGAGAGAGGTCCCCTTTCTGTGTTAGGTAAGGTCCTTATAGTGAGGTCAAGGACACGGTGCCAGCAGTGTGAGGAGATGCCACGTCAATACTGAGAGTGGCACGCCTGCTGAGAGAGAGAGAGAGAGAGAGAGAGAGAGAGAGAGAGAGAGAGAGAGTGAGAGTGAGAGTGAAGTGCTAGGTAGCCAGGGTAGGGGTGTAGGGAATGACGGTTAAGCCGCACCTGGGTAGAGAGAGGCGTGGCAAGAGAGAGAGAGAGAGAGAGAGAGAGAGAGAGAGAGAGAGAGAGAGAGAGAGAGAGAGAGAGAGAGAGTCACAACTGCGCTATCACACAAGGTGGCTGAGTCCTTCTACCTCTTCTTCCATCCGTCCGCCCGTCTCTCTCTCTCTCTCTCTCTCTCTCTCTCTCTCTCCTCTCTCTCTCTCTCTCTGTCCTCGCCTCCTCCGCCGCCACTTACATGCAGGGAGTGACTTGTGTTGTGTGGAATGCATCGTGGCAGGATATTACCAGGAAGGCTGATTCACTAACTGACTGGCCGGCTCCTACTGTATGTGTGTGTGTGTGTGTGTGTGTGTGTGTGTGTGTGTGTGTGTGTGTGTGTGTGTGTGTGTGTGTGTGTGTTGCGCGGTGGGGGGTTGGTAGCGAGCCGCCGCTTAAAGGTTCATCCGTCACTGGAAATGTCAAGTGTGAGTGTACCTCTGCTCTTCCCTTTGCTTCGCCTTGCCCGCCCTGCCTTCGGGTTCACGGCCCTTAACCACCCACTGACCCCCAATGACCCCGCACTGACCCCTTCCTTAGCGCCACAGTCCCTTCACAGCATGCCGACTCTGGGGATAATGAGGAGCTGCCCATCCTTTTCTCCACCTCATCATATCTCAATTCGCTCCTTTTCCAGTGAGCAATATTGACGTGAACTCTATTTCCCGTGCTAGGTTGGGGGCCGGGAGTGGTTCATTTGGTGGCAGCGGGTGGATTGTGGCAGTGGGGTGAAGGGATCGCCTGACCTATACATGGAACACGCGTGGAGTCAAGTGTTTTGGGACAAATACTTGACATGCGACCTCCTCCCTCGTTGCGTGCCTCCCCCTGGAAAAGGTTGCCGTACAGTACATCCAGATTCCAGGTTTCCCTCTCTCACCCTTCCACGCTTCCATCCTCTTTCCCTCGTTCTCTCTGCTCTCTTCCTCTCTCCTGTGACTTTTCCGTGTGGCAATAATGCGTGAATCTTCCTTTTTTTTTTTTTTTTTTTACTTGTGTATTATTTTTATTCTTTGCTTGAATCTATTTTACATTTTTTATTTCTACATCCTGTCCTCTTCACATGTTCTCCTCTTCTTCTATACATCTTCCTTACCGTATCTTTCCTCATCAGTTCTTCCCAACCATTTCTCTCGCCTTATTCTCTCCAACCTTCCTTCACGCTCGTTTCACCTCTTTAGTCCTCCCTTCTCCCTTCTTTCCTCTTTCTCGCCCTATTCCACCACGCCCTTGTTCTTCCCCATCCTCTTCTTCTCGTTCACCTTTCACCCAACCGCTTCCTCCCCTCTCGTTTTGTCTCGCTCCCCTGCATGGCTCCCTCGCTGAACATTTGTGTAGAATTCCTAATACATTTTATTTGATTTTATTACCTTCTCCATTTGTAGTGTATGCTCTTCCTATTACACCTCTGTTTAACTGGTAATATTCTATCGAGCCTCTCACCTTGGCAGCCATTCCGCGCCACGCCAGGGAGACAGGGAGACGTTTAGGGTACGGCGCTTGGCAGATCATCACATTTCAAAGAATTAAG
Organism: Portunus trituberculatus; assembly: GCF_017591435.1. Lineage (NCBI taxonomy): Eukaryota > Metazoa > Arthropoda > Malacostraca > Decapoda > Portunidae > Portunus > Portunus trituberculatus. The sequence continues at coordinate 9,954,303 of NC_059269.1, read as the reverse complement.
GAAGGCCACGTCTTGTACCGCACGCCAGAGTTCGAAGCTGCAGGTCTTCATGATAATATTGGGTCACAGAGTTGTTGTGTTCTGAATTGCTCCAGCAGACATTTACGTTCAATTGTTCCAGCGTTGAACTTCGCGTCTAAACTTAGATTGTCCTTCGTGTATGTATAGAATGCAGCAGTATACACTGTACTGTATGTGCGTACGTTGAAGGAGTTCGGTGTGGCAAGGACCAGGGCGTGCCACTCTACATTCCGAAGTTTGACTGCTGATTCTGTTAACGGCACACCTCCAGGTACAAGCCATGGCGTGGGGTGTGGAGGGCCTTGCTAACTGGGTTCTAGTGGCGTGACAACCATACTTAAGGGACTTGCTGTCAGTAGGTCGGTTGAAGGGGAAGGGAGGAAGTATTCTGTGGGGACGTGGCTATACTTGTCAGACGGTGGTAGGAAAGGGTGACGTCTTATTCCGCACAACCATTGACATTTCGCGATCCAAGCTATTCAACATGTCTCGACTTCATGTTGCGATTGCTTAAGGAATACACAAGGAAAAATAATAGTTTTATTCAGACATTATTAGTATTGTGGTCTGAATGGCAGTAGAATCACAAGTATCGTCATCCGGGAAGCTACTGCTTAAGGAATATACAAGGAAAAATAGTACTGTTTTATTTAGACGTTATTAGCATTATGGTACGAATGGCAGAAAAACCACAAGCACCGTCATCCGGGAAGCAACTGCGGCCACACGGAATTGCTGCGTCATGAGAGCAGGAATGACCCAAGACAAAGCAAACTGATGTGGATTCCTACCGAGAAGCTTTGCATGTTGATGGAGTGGCTTGGTATTAGGATGCCAGGAAGTCCTTTGTGACTGCCCCCTTGCCTTACTTGGGGTGATCGGCGTGTATAGCAGCATTGCGTACCGTGTATTGACGTCTGGGGTGCATCACGAGGCCAGCAGCAGGTGGTGTGTAGAGTTACGTAATGATGTGAGGGTAACAGTGTCGTTTGTGTTCTTTACAGAGCGGAGTGTCTACGGGGGACGCGGCGCCCAGGTTTGAGCCGCAGGTAGCAATGGTGTGTGCCGGTCGCAGCCAGTACCACGCCCAGTACATGACCAAGACAGGCCGATGGGTCACCGACGAGGACTCCAAGGTCACTTGCCTCAAGGACAAAGTGGACATCCTCCGCTACTGCAAACAGGTACGTGTGTGTGTGTGTGTGTGTGTGTGTGTGTGTGTGTGTGTGTGTGTGTGTGTGTGTGTGTGTGTGTGTGTGTGTGTGTGTGATTTGAGAGAGAGAGAGAGAGAGAGAGAGAGAGAGAGAGAGAGAGAGAGAGAGAGAGAGAGAGAGAGAGAGAGAGAGAGAGAGAGAGAGAGAGAGAGAGACGAAGGTAAGTTTTGCATGTGTTGACAACCACTTACCTGCGGAAACTGACACAGGCAGATATGGAGAAAAATTATATTGGTGGTGGTGGGCAAAGTGTCACTTAGAAGTCGGTGGTTCGATTTCCAGTGACGTATGTTGGGCGGCACTGGCCGTAAAAAGGTGCCTGTGTGTGTGTGTGTGTGTGTGTGTGTGTGTGTGTGTGTGTGTGTGTGTGTGTGTGTGTGTGTGTGTGTGTGTGTGTGTGTGTGTGTGTAGACCGTCATCAGTCGGTAACACACAGTTAAGTAAATACTAGAGTTGCATACACCAATCTGACACTGACACAATATCATACAATAAATCCAATATTTTCTGCCCAGACGAGCCCCTTGGAGTGACCCGAGGCACAATTCCCCTTGTATGAGCACCAGGTTACTGCCGCGGCCATTCCACACGCTCTGGATGTCTTGTCCTATGACCAGGAAATTGTCGGGCGTAGGAATTCTCTTTCTTGGTTGGTATAGTGTGCAGCAGCATTGCCTTGTAACTATGTTGGGAAACCTCCATTCTCGTTTAAGGCACCTGGAAGCGCTGCTCCCTGAGTGCCTGAATGCACGCTGCCACTGAGGCATTTCCGAGAACATTCTTGTTCTCATTCTTGGTCCCAACTTGGCGACCATATTTGCTCATCATTCTGCTTTATAATTCACAAATAATTTTATAAGCAATTTGTGCTATGTGTCATCTTTAATCGCAAAATTATAAAATTCATCATTAACTTATCAAAATTTTGCATCTAGTTAATTAGTGAAATAATATTTGTCAATATGATTATAATTTAGTATTGAGCATGATGTGCATACATGAGCGGCATTTGATGGCGCAGAGTGCCTGCCTGCCGTGGCCCGCTCCGCTATTTCACACACCGAGCACGTCCTGCACACAAATTTTTGAAGTGGATCAGTATTGTTTGCATTTCGTGATGTGTGTGATGGTGATAGATGGACGAGTCACGGCGGGCGAGGACTAGGGTGTCCGTAACTCAGGCAGCGACGAATGTATTGACGCACTATATGCGCATAATGGGGTAAAAGGCTCCACCAGCATTATTTAGCCTTGGTTTTGTATTTCTGTGATGGAATCATTCACTTGAAAGAAATCCTAGTGACAAGAGCTACCTTTACATTCACCAAGTATGAGTTACCCGCAGCGCACCCACGCACATCCCACCAGGTGAACACAATAGGACATGGACATAGCATGTGCCCACGTGCGTGTGGGTTGTGCCTTGCTGACGTCACGATTCCTCGCACCGCGGGTCCATCTGTGGCAATTCTGGCGTGGAGTGACGATCCCATCCCGTGTTGTGGTGAAGCGGCGTGTACCGAACGGTGCATCACACTGTGCGGTAACACCAGTCTTTGCCAGTGTACAGATGAAGCTGAATACCATGGAGAGGTGATACTGAGAGGGCAGACGGGACGGGGCTCGGTGGCAAGGCAAGGCAGGGTAGGGCGATGATCTCACAGGGCCACCTCTACACCTGCCCACAGCGGCGCCCCGCCCACAGTTGTAGGATCATTAATGCGGCCAGTCAGCTGGGGCTTTCACTACGCCGAGAGGTGCACGTTGAGCCGTCTGGCCCCATACGCCTCAGCGACACTCCATTCAGTAACATTCACCACACGGACTGCACACCAATGTCCACAAGCAACTAAACAACGTACGCTCAACGATAAGCAAACGTACAAAGATCATAAAGACCACAGATTTACTACATGCACAGCTACTAGTACTGACCTGCAGCTTGACCTGCCTGCATCACCCACAGTCAGCCACCAGTAAAGGCAGCGTTGACGTCATGCACGGCAGAGATTGTGTTTGCCATTCAAAAAACGCAGTGGTGCTCGCCGGCCGTGTTCCGACAGTGTGTCCGTCTATGAGGCGCAGGAAGCCTTTAATTCTTTGGAAGCAGATGCTGAGTTTCCGAGACTTTTTCTTAACATAGTATGTATACTGAGAATCTTTGGGAGATAAAGATACTGTGTAGCGTTAAAGAAAAGAATTAGTTTCGACCTTTTTTTTCATTGCAAACATGGAGAAGCCGAAATAAATTCGTGGAAGTTTTCTTGTCAACTACCTGAAAACGTTGAAAAGAAACTCATTGGAAGTTTTTCACTTTTTCGATTACAGAGGAAAAGCTGATTCATAGAGACGCTCAAGGGTACGAGGCTTTCTTTGCCCCATCCAGGAACACCAGGAACGTCTCAAGTCGAGCTCTCTGAATCCAATTTATACAGTCGCTATTAAAACTTGTGTCGGTTCAGGGACATCATCACCGTTGCTTTTCATCCCCGTCCCTACGGAAACGGGGCATCACCCAAGCGGCAATAACAAGACGTCGCTATAAAAGGAACTGGTCGACTAAACAGTACAAGGAATAGGGGTGATGTCGGTAATGATGGGAATAAAAGGGGGATAAAAGAGTGAAATGGTGCAGCAACACATGACACTAACAGACAGACTTTGACCCACCCCTTCCCTTACCACACAAACACACACACACACACACACACACACACACACACACACACACACACACACACACACACACACACACACTACAATACCTGATCCATTATGCAACACGAAATGAAAAACTGCGAAGCCTTGATTAAACCTACGAAAGCTTGGGTGCTCCATTTCATTTCCAGACCCACCCATCGATCACAACAGTCAGGTTATTTCAAAGGCAGTAATGCATATACTCTTGCCATGCGTACCCATTGTACCTCACTCCTCCTGTCACTATCACCACGCCACACTTCACTCCCTCACACTTTCATTTAGAAATGTCTTGCTCTCTCACCTCGACAGTTTTCCAAGACCACAGAGACGACGAGCCACGTTTTCAAGACAGGTTCTCCTTATAATACACTAAAAACCTTGCCAGTCCATCAACAGAACCCTAAAAACTCTCTTAAAAACACAAGTATCTTTAACTTGTGCCTCTGGAAAGTAGTGATTGTGATAGAGCGAAGCGTTTCAGACTACGAGCCAATTCCTGCTTTCAACATTCCTGCTCGGCGATGTGGACACAAGAACAGTACACAGGCACGCGCCACGCAAACACGCAGCCCACAATTACCCTTTTTGTATACGAAATGCCGGAAAATTTCACCGCATCTGTAATTTTTCCTGTTGATTTCACGGCAGCCTTTGTGTGGTTGTGTCTATTTGCTGCGTCGATTGAACGATGAGGATTGAAGGAAGAGAGGCTGGCTTAGAAAAGTTCTGGGGTTGTACAGGAGCGGGCCGGCAGAAGCACAATGGGGGAAGCCAGTGTGTGCGTCCGTTTTGCCTCGTAATCCTCCAGCTTTTGCCTCACACACGAGCAGGATAATGGCAAAATTGGACCAGTGGGCATAAAAATGAGTATGCACAAGAATGGGTTAACCTCTTCAGTACCATGACACGTTTTCATATTCATTCTGCTTACTATTTGGTGACTTTACACACCTTTGAAACTTATGCGGGGATTAAGATAGTGAAGACTCTGGCTATTAATCTTCTGACCTCCATAGACCTTTCCTAATGTAAATAAAATTGTCTAATCACACCCAAAACTCCTGGTAAAAATGCGTCCCAGTACTGAAAGGGTTAATAGGAAATATAGTTTAGTGGGTATTAAAAAAAAGGTATAAGATGAGAGAATGAGTTTGAATGTGTTAATTAAATGGAGCTGTAAGGATTGATATTTCTTTAGCTGGTTAAGAAAGGGAAAAGTTTAAGAGGGATACAAAAAAAATACATTACTCCAATAAAGGGATTAAAAAAACTAAACACGACAAAAAAAATGGTTGAATACAATAAATAACAATATAAACTCAAGATTACACTAAAAAGGACTGACGAGGAAAAATCTAATAGGTATGAAAAAAGACATAAATTGGGGATTACCATCATCAACACGACCCCCTCTTAGGAACGTACCCTGTGCTCATAAAAAGGAGGAGGAGGAGGAGGAGGAGGAGGAAAAGTAATGGAAATCTGTGAGAAAAAAGATAAAATTAACAGGCAGGTAAAGGGCAGCAAGGTACATGTATAACGCTTATTATCCATTTAGCTTTATCCTTGTTCGCTAGTATTATGGTTCAGCCAAGGCGTGGTTCAATTAGTTCCAGTGCTTATCAGTGAACGATTAGCGCAACACACCACCAGATGAGCCTCGTGTTGGTGAGGAGACGCGCGCAGTGGTCGGCTGATGATTCACGGCACAGGGGAAGGAAGGGGAACAGAAAGGCGTTGTATGAAAGGTATACAAGTGAGGGAAACTGTAATCGTATGCATGAATCTCGTTCTATTACTATTTCGACTCGTAACGTTGATTGGTTCAATAAAAATTACACGTGTTGATCCCACCAAATCCTTTTAATATCCGTGTGTGTGTGTGTGTGTGTGTGTGTGTGTGTGTGTGTGTGCGAGGGAGGAAGCGAAGGGCTGACCACCAGGGATGCACTGCTAAAGTTGAACAAGAGCCTTAAGAGCCTCGGCTGCCAAAATTCCAGAATGTAGCATCAGGCTCGGGACGATTAACTAACTTTGCCGTTAACTTCTACAACTTAATCATTAAATCAATTACTATAACAAGTTGATGTTTAAGAATCTGATTTAAGGAAACTTAATAGAGAATGAAAGTGTGTGTGTGTGTGTGTGTGTGTGTGTGTGTGTGTGTGTGTGTGTGTGTGTGTGTGTGTGTGCGTGTGTGTGTACGGCAGCGCGGGTGCGGCCCTGTGCGTGCGCAAGAGTGGTTGAATGTATGCGTAAGCCAATATCCATATTTGCAGTGGCCTTGATGTATGCATCAGGTGCATTTTGTACAGGTAAGCCTTAATGACCGGCATGGCGGGTGGCGGGTGGTGGTGTTGCCGGGCAGGTAACAGGTAACAGACCAGTGCAGCAGCCCGTTCTGGCGCGCCACAGCCATGCCGCCACTGCTGGCCGCTGATGGCTCTTCACCGTCCATAGCGTGTCACGCACGCTACCGAAAATCCGAAATAAAATGTGGACAACGTATTTCAGGATACTGTTTATGAACAGATCAGAAAAAGTCCAGAGAATAAAAGAGGGAAATATGAGTGGATAGGCGGCATCATTATGATAAGCACACCGTGAGGGAAAGACGCTTCAGGCACGCAGCTGAAAGAGACAAGTTCCTTCAGACACCACTTCATTACTTCATTCCCCAGACTCTGAGACAGACAGTCGCTGCTGAAGTTCACTGCATCTCGGCATGAGTTAGCCTAGAGCCAGGAGACACAACCAGTCACACAGGGAGGCTCCGTCATTTATTTCCGGGAGCAGTCTGTAATGAAGCCGCGCTGGCGGCGTCATTTGTGTATTTCCTGCCTGAAAAATGTCATTTAATCGCTCCAGCAGTGGAATGCAGGGCAAGTATTAGGTCGCCAGTTCCGGGAGGTGGGATCTCTTTTTCCCAGTGAATGTTTCCAAACGTGTGCAGCGTCTCACGTATAATAGTAAAAGTTGTGACGCAATAGTTACACCGGGAAGTAATTAATACGGATCTATCCTTACCGTCATGTTGGAAGAGAGTCTCCTCCGCCGCAGGACGCAAAAAGATTGTGTTGCAGTAAATAGCAACCAAGGCATAATGAAAATATCACAGAGATGATGAGCTCGGCGCGAGGGATCCCTGGGAGGTCGATGGTCGAGACAAATCGATGAGACGAAACAATAGGGTAAGCACCGCAGTGCAGGGATTTTTTTTCCCGTAAATGTTCGTCCTTATGCTAACTAGCATCATTTTTGTTTTGGAAAATGGAATGGAAAGTCACTCAGGTTTTGAAAATGTAATAAAAAATAGCAAGCAATATTTCAAAATGCTGCAGAACAATTGAATAACTGAAAGGCAAATATTAGCGTCGCCCTGCGTGAGCGGAGTTCCTGTGAGCAATACTTGTTGGGTAATGCCAGTATCTTCAAACTAAATGTCTATGGCGTGTTAGTACCGCCTTGAAATACCTAGACACACAACTACACATTAACAAGTGACTTTTGTTCCTTCAAATAATAGTGTAGTTCGCGTTAAGTGCTAGAACTGTTCACCAAATACTGCGACCTTAATTGGGAGAACGGCAAGCCGAGGTAGTTAAAATTACCACATGTTACCAGATACACAAGCTAAATTGAACATGAGTATACAGCATATCTATGACACCACTCCGGCATGCGGCACACAGCTTGCCTCTAGTTTGCAAGCGTGACCAGAACTGACGCTATTGAATGGCAGTGTTCGGCTTTGTCATGGTGTGCTGAACCTTTAACAAAGAAACTACAATAAAGTACATACACACAACCAGTTTCACGCGCGTTAAATCTGTGCCAGAGTGAACCAAACTTGCAGCATACGACTGTGCCCGCTGTCTCCATTCATACTGGGTGATTTGCCTTTGTTTTTGTTGGTGCTGTTTTTCCTTCCTTGTCGCTCTATTACGGTAATGGCTCCGACTCTCTGCTTCATTACATTGCTACAAGATGGCTCGACTTGCAGTGTGCTGGCCGCGCTCAACGATGGAATAACGCTGGGTGTGTCATTCAGTGTGTTCTGCCATTGGGTTTGACCGTGAACTGTTGCACTTGAAAATTATTATTATTTCACCTATTTGACCTGAAAACCTTAAGCCTTCTCTTTACATCAAGCGTTATCGGATATTATACTTTTTTCCACACTGAAATATTTGTAATAAATGTAACGCTGACATGCACTCCATCACGGGATCATTGTACCTTCCACCATATTATGTTATGGTTTATGTATTTTTTTTTTTCAATTTGTGTGTGAGAAGCTGCTCTCACGCCATGTCATGTACCACGGAACACCGGCCTCTGACAGACTCACGCCATATTTGTGGAGGTGTAAAGAAGCAATCATTGGCAGCTAGCGGGAGTGCAAAAAGTGGCCGGTGATGGAGGGCTGCGTGGGGTGGCGGCAGTGTTTTCATCTTCATTGTTTCCCGTGTAACAAGTGTCAGAGTAGTTTTCTGCATCGGACAGTTCGGGCCGAATAGATATTTAACTAAAGGTGTTTCAGCTGCTAGAAAGAAGACCTTCCCTTCCCTCACCGGCGTCACTTGCTGTTTGCTAACGTCACGGCCGCAGGCATGTTCAAGCCGAAGTGTTCGTGTATCTATCGTGTGAGTTTGCGTGGTGGGAAGCTGCAGGCAGGCCTCAGGCAGGCATGGGTCTCGCAGCGTGTGGCATCGGGTCATCACCTTTCACTGTTTGTAATGATTAGCTCGTCGTCGAGGCTGACAATAAGGGCTGCGGAGCAGCCACAGCTGGGGAAGACGAGCTGGGAAGGCGGGGGAGACCTGGCCAATATTGGGAGATGCGCTCGTTGCTCTGAGTCCAGAGAGAAGCCGACAAGTTAATGAAATATTTGCGTTATGTCGGGGTGAGTCAAGTGAGAAGATTTTACAGCAAGGGAAGGGAACAAGCATATGCCGGATGCAGGAGGGAAGTTGGAACTTGTGGAAGGAGAAGTTTCCCAAAGAATCTTTACATGGAAGTTATTCAGAAGAAAAATAGAATGAATAAAACTTCTTTCTTGGCATGGGCATTTGGGGAACAAACTAACTGTTGGCCACATATATAATGGAAGGAGGGACGGAAAAAAAAGCGTCCTAAATACATAAATTACGCAAGTTGAAGCTGGGAAGGCATGCCGGAGCCTGCGGTTCTCACGCCGAGCGGCGAGACAAAGCCGGGGACGCGTGGCAAGCGGTGGGTGAGAGACTGAGATGCGCGGCAGTGAACTAGACGGGCGGTGGCAGGTGGCAGGTGGCACGCCTAGCCACCAGCAGCTGCCACACCTGGCTAGTCTGCTTCGGCTCACCTGGGTAGCTCCTCTTTACGCCAACACAACTTCCGTGTATTGCTATTGATCCGACAACACCAGCTATTTTTACGCCGGAGAGTCTTGTCTACGCCACGCGAGAAGCTGTCCAATGTGTGCGTAAAGTGATGGTGCAGCGGTGCGGCGGGCATGGCTGCGTGGCGCCCTCGAGTTGAAGTGTAGCCCACAGCTGCCCCCGATACCGTCGGCCTACACTCACTCTGTCTGCATTCACGTGCTGAAACACACACACACACACACACACACACACACACACACACACACACACACACACACACACACACACACACACACAGAGAGAGAGAGAGAGAGAGAGAGAGAGATTAATTCCGCATTATTCATAGCGTTATAGTATTCTTTTTGTTTGTTTGTAAGTTTGTTTTGTTTCAGTTACCGCGCCTTTTGTCCGATCAGTGTTCCGCCTCTCTGCTTGTTTACACACTACTTGGTTTGTTTTGGTGTGCTCGTTTCATTCCCCTCAGCGTAAATAAACACTTCTTTCGCGCGCACGTATATACCATGTGTGTGTGTGTGTGTGTGTGTGTGTGTGTGTGTGTGTGTGTGTGTGTGTGTGTGTGTGCGTGTAAAATACATCCACGCGCTTGTTATTCATGTATGCACGTATGTATATATAAACATAAATGTATATATAAACAAATACCCGCTTAGTCACTCCAGCCTCAGTCATACAAGGATAAACCTGTGCGTATGTGTGAGTACTCTTGTATATAACACCAACACTTAACACTACTACTACTATGACACAAGCACACTAATCCCTCACCTCCAACTAACCTTTCTTAACCTAACCTAACCTAACCACACAACACTAATCACACTTAACTATAACTCACACCTTACCTAACTTCACCGAACCTCAACACAAACACACACACACACACACACACACACACACACACACACACACACACACACACACACACACACTACTTAACTAACAATCATGCTACTTACAGTATTCACCCACCTCAACATAGTCACACTCACGAACCTCGCTTCCTTACACAAATATCAAGAGTTAGATCGAGCGTTTGTCTTCTGCTTTACTAACACCAGCAATATTGGTGAGACGTGGGCCATATTCAGAAACGCCTTGTTCTCTCACCACGACAATTTTTCAGGTCCCCAGAGATGACTAGCCGGGTTTTTCAAGACAGTTTCTCCTTATGATAAACTACAAATCTTGCTAATCCATCACCAGAACCATGAAAATACCCTTAAGAACACGAGTATCTTCAACTAGAGCCTCTGAAAATAGTCGTTGTGAGAGAACAAAGCTTTTCTAAATATGGACTGAGGCTCGTATTCTGAAACACTTCCTCGCTGCACCTTCATTATTTTCAAAGGGTTTTTAAGGATGTTTCTGTGATTTTAGTGACATGTTAACAAGTTTTCTGGATTATCAACAGGAAAAATACTCTTTAGAACTCGGCTATAATCGTCGAGAAAGCGTTTCCGAATATGGACGCATAGACGGCGTGCCACCCAATCGCTCTAGCGTGGTGGGAGTCACTTGAGCTGTTTGGTATCGTGTCCTGTGAACCTGAGTCTGCAGGGAGAAGGTACAGACGGTTAGGGGGACGTGGAGAGGGGGAGAAGTGGGGCAAGGGAAGGGAGAGGAAGGATATTGGAGAAGGGGTGTAACCATGGGAAGAGTGTGTGTGTGTGTGTGTGTGTGTGTGTGTGTGTGTGTGTGTGTGTGTTTGTATACAAAAAGAAAAGGAGGAAAAGGAAGAAAGAAAATAAATGACAGCTTGGGAATTACGTATTTCGAGAGAGAGAGAGAGAGAGAGAGAGAGAGAGAGAGAGAGAGAGAGAGAGAGAGAGAGAGACGGTGCATTCATACGATCTGTAAGGAAATGGATGGCTGGCGTGTCCTTGAAGGCTTGATTCGTCCTTCTCTCACTCCCACTCTCTCTCTCTCTCTCTCTCTCTCTCTCTCTCTCTCTCTCTCTCTCTCTCTCTGCCCTTCCCTCTCCACTCAGTGTCCCCTCCGCGCGTGGCTCCCTGGACGCCCCGCTGCTCAGGTATCAGGCATTGGCAGGAGTGTCTCTAAGGGCGCCAGCAGGATATTGGTGTAAAGAAGGGAAGGGAGATCAGAGCAGGACTTGAACAATGAATGGACAGAGCGAACAGTGCCAGCAGGAGAGCGCTAAAAGAACATGAAGAAAGGAAAGGAAGATTCTATGCTGTGTTGGTTTAGTATGCTACGTGGTTCAAGGGATATTTATGTGTTTTGACTGGGAATGTGCGAATGATGTGCTTTGTGTGTGTGTGTGTGTGTGTGTGTGTGTGTGTGTGTGTGTGTGTGTGTGTGTGTGTGTGTGTGTGTGTGTGTGTGTGTGTGTGTGTGTGTGTTTCGTAATAACTGCGGTATGTGAGGGATTGCAATATAGCACAAGGGAGACAGATTAATATATAGTTACGTGTTAATTGCTTCGTTGTTTTATGCTCAGGTGATGTTATATAAGTACTCAAGTGTGCTTCGGATGGGGATGATAGATGAAATTAAGTAGCTTTGCTCATAAAGGGACTGGCCGCCAACTTGTATGCCTCAGTCTCCTGCAGCTTCTCCCATTTTCTTATGCTCTTATGTTCTTTGCCTTCAGATTAAGCTGCTTTACGTATATATTAGGCCTTTGTTCTCTAAGACTTAATTTTAAAGGCCACAGAGGTGAATACTCAGGCCGTCATAGCCGTTCTCCTCACTGACGATACAAATTCATGAAAATACCCCCTGAAAAAAAAAAAAACAACTCCAATAACTCCTACCCTTTTTAAAATTCCCTGAAATAACGCACCACTAAAGCATTCAAGAATAGCCATCACAGTCATCCCACCGCCAGTAAATCCAGTCATTCCTTACACTGCTGGGATGTGCATGACGTCTTCTGCCTCTCCTCCCTCTCCTGGCCCTCCTCTCCCCCACTTTTCATTGCCACGCCAAGCTTCAGAAAGGCGGAGGAGAACAGACGGTCTTCCTTCACTGCCGCCACCACCACTCGCGTTGCTTAGAGCCCGCAAGGAGCACGGACGAGGACTAGCGACCTAAATTACCTCAGAATGAGCCATCACTCGAGTTGAGGGTCCTTTGGGGAAGCGACGAGGAAGGCGGAGGAGAGAGAGAGAGAAGGGAAGGGAAGCCAGCAGGAAGGAGGTAAAGGTGGACTGCGGTAGAAATGGTAGGCAGAGAGAGATAGAGACCGAGGAAGACAGAACGAGAGAGATGCATGAAGGATCAACTACTGAACTGTTAAGGGGGGGGGAAGAAAAAGGCAGACAACATTGGTAGTAAATAAAGGAGGTGCTACAGTAAGATGGAATGGAGAAAGACTAAAAGAATTAATAAGAAAGAAGAGAAGAAGGAAGGGACGAGGCAGATAAAACGAATGATACAAAGAAAAACACAAGAGGGGGAAGTAGGAGTAGAGGCAAAGCACAGGGGAATAAACAGAAAGTATTGGAAGAGATAGAGAGAAAGTGAAAGTGAAAGCGGAAGAGAAGCGAAAACAGTAAAAAGAGGGAAAGAGGAGAGACAAGCAAGGGGAAGGAAGGGTGTCCGTCGCTTGAGGGGGAAGAGGACAGGAGGAGAGAAAAGCAGACAAGGAGGAGGAGCAGGAGGAAGAGGACGAGGACAAGGAGGAGGAGGTGAAGAAGGACGAGGGAAGGAGAGGGAAAGGAAGGAAGGCAAGCCATTTGTATCAAGAGGGGAGGATATGAGAGCGGAAAGGGAAAGCACAGGATGTTGATAGGGGAAGAGGAAGAAAGTGAGAGAGAGAAAAGTGCAGTGATAAAGCGAGTGGTGGTGATGTTATGTAGAAATTTGTATCAGAGTAAAACACCTTGAGAGAGAGAGAGAGAGAGAGAGAGAGAGAGAGAGAGAGAGAGAGAGAGAGAGAGAGAGAGAGAGAGAGAGAGAGAGAGAGAGAGAGAGAGAGAGAGAGAGTGGTAAGATCGTGTGGGTTAGAGTTGGGTATAAAATCAGAACCAGACTGGGCAGACCTGTTGAGTTGACTGGAACACCCACCCACTCACCCACCTACTCACCCGCCCACTCACCCACCGCGTCACTCCTCACGCGGGTGTTGGGTGACTGGTGGTGGTGGTGGTGGTGGTCTAAGATGTTATTGTTGTTGTTGGCGGTGGTGGTAGTGGTGGCGGCGGTATCAGATGTGTGGCTAGCTCTGGGGATCTAGTGTGTGTGTGTGTGTGTGTGTGTGTGTGTGTGTGTGTGTGTGTGTGTGTGTGTGTGTGTGTGTGTGCCCTGCTGCCCATCTGTTGCGGTCTGGGTCCGGGAAGAAGAAGGGAGAAGGGAGGGAGAGTTCAGACAAGAGGAAGCCGAAGAGAGAGAGAGAGAGAGAGAGAGAGAGAGAGAGAGAGAGAGAGAGAGAGAGAGAGAGAGAGAGAGAGAGAGAGAGAGAGAGAGAGAGAGAGAGAGAGAGAGAGAGAGAGAGAGACTAACTTATATATAAAACTCAATGCAAACTTTTCCTAACAAACCAGCAGTGCACAGAGGCGATAAGGGCAACCAAACACCCAAAGCGCCTTATCTCTGGCCGAGGTGGCGTGGAAACCAGCAAAGAGGGAGGTTTCAAGACATTTATCCCTTTCTTTTGGTTAACTATCAGAGCTGTAAGGGGACTGGCAACTTAGTGGGCCTTTTTCTTTGATAATTACATTTATACAACGCTTTGTTCTCTCACCACGACTATTTTCCAAGGCCACAGAGATGATTAGCACGGTTTTCAAGAGTGTTTCTCCAGTTAATAGTACAGAAAGCTTGTCACTCTGCCTCTAGAACTGTAAAAAAACAAACACCTAAAAAAAAACCTCGTGTAAATTTAATTAAAGACTTTTCAAATAGTGGAAGTGAAGCACAGAAGGGTTTGAGAATACGAGGCGCAAAATTAACGTGTTATTGCTCCACATTCTTGCTGGGAAGGAGAAAGCCCGTGTTTTAGTCCACTAGTGTAAATCCTTTCAAGAATTTCTCAGCTTGGGATTAGCTTTCGCTCTCCCGGCTATGGAGAATGTGTTTAGGTAATTGAGTCATCAGCACTACCATTGTTAGATTAGGCGTGCTGATGAGAGAGAGAGAGAGAGAGAGAGAGAGAGAGAGAGAGAGAGAGAGAGAGAGAGAGAGAGAGAGAGAGAGAGAAAGAAAGAAAGAAAGAAAGAAAGAAAGAAAGAAAGAAAGAAAGAAAGAAAGAAAGAAAGAAAGAAAGAAAGGAAAGAAGGAAGGAAGGAAGGAAGGAAGGAAGGAAGGAAGGAAAAGGGGGGGAGAGAGAGAGAGAGGTGACGAGTATGTTGTTCCCTCATCAACACCATCACACCCAAACCAACACTCGTCCTCCTCCTCCTCTTCCTCCTCCTCTCTCTCTCTCTCTCTCTCTCCCTCAGGCCAGCTTAGTAATTAGGCCAAGTTGTCCAATATTCATGGTAATCCTGGCCGAGTTATGTTTGCTGCCTTTGTTTATGATTCGGCTTCTCTGTAACTTTCCTTCATTTCTTTCTCTCTCTTTCCTATTGTTCTTTTATTTACTTCACTGTGTTCATATAATTGCTGTTGTGGTGTTGGGCTGCCGTGTTTTTTTCCTTTTTTTCTCTTTTATTGACTTATTTTTCTCGTGTGTAGGCGTGGTGTTTTGTTTTACTGTTTGTGTTGGCGTGGTATGGTAACAGTACATAGCCTGTGTGTTTTGTTTTGTTGACCCAGCGTGGCGTGTGGTGTGGTGTAATGTGTGGCGTGGCTTCACTTCCCTTGCTTGATTAGTGTTTTGCTGACTATGTTGTTGTGTTGGTGTGGTAGGTTAGGTTTAAGTTACATAGGGTTGCCTTGCAGTTGAGTTGCGAGTCATGAGTTTGTATGATAGGTTATGTGGGCGTTGAAATGTTGTGTTGTGTTATGATGCGTTGCGTTATGGTTGATTTGTTGTTGTGAAAGGGAGAGTGCACATATTTTTCCCGCAGGTAAGCCATCATAGAGTGTTGATTGTGTTACGGATGATAAGTGATTGGATACAGTAAGGGTAAGGCAGAGAGAGATCCCTGGGTAAAGTGGAATAGGGGAGTGTGACGTGGAAACCTTATATATACCTTTACTTTTTTCCTTCCCAGAGAGAGAGAGAGAGAGAGAGAGAGAGAGAGAGAGAGGGAGGGGGGTGATAAGCTGATTTCCTCTTGTTGCCCTTTCGCCTCGCCCTTGTCCATCTCTCCTTCTTCCTTCCTTTCCCCTTTGTTTACAGATATATCTTCCGCTCACAGTTGTCGACGGAAGCACCGATCGAAGGCTCCAAAAATACTCGTTCGCAGGATTGACTAACCTTAGACTGTAGCGGTGGCAGCGATAAAAAGAATAAAGTGAGGAGTTTCCTAGAGTGAGTCGGTTCGAATATCCGTCTTCCACGAGTAATCAAGTGGAAGTCTACATTAACTTAATCCCTTCAGCAATAGAGCGCATTTTTATCTCGGGTTTGGGTATGATTAGACGATTTTATTGACATTAGGGAGGGTCCATGGAGGTCAAAAGATTAATGGCTAGAGTCTTCACTATTTTAATCCCCACCTAAGTTTTTGAAGGTGTGTAAAATCACCATATAGTAACCAGAATGAAAATGGAAACGCGTCCTGGTACTGAAGGGGTGAACCATAAGATGACACAAAGCACCAAGAGGGGACATCCACGCCATCCAGCCAGCCAGCCAGTTCTCGCTTTCAAACATAAAACACACACACACACACACACACACACACACACACACACACACACACACACACACACACACACACACACACACACACACACGGATTGAAACGTCTGAACAATAGACCTGACAACTCACCCCCAGTAAAAGGATGCAACTCGAGTCAAATCACGTGTATAAATAGATTTTGAGGGCTTTTATTTTATCGGCGAGGATGGGGAGAGCGGTAGACAAGGCGCCGAAGCTGTTAAAAGAGGGATACACTTGATAAACCAGCATGACTTATAGGGGGAGAAGAGACGAGTAATGCACAAGTCAGTCAGTCATCACATGGAACACTAAATTCCTCACATATTGTAACTATTCACTCCATATTCGCAGAACACTACAGGTTAAGCTTTTTTTTTTTTAGCATTTTACTGTCATTTATGATGCTCCGAGTCCGTGTGACTATGAATATTGCGGTGCTGAGCGAAATTACCAGTCAATCAAGCTATCAAGTGTTGCATTACGTAGTGTTAGCTTTGTTTTCAATATTTCACGGTGTCATTTATGATGGTAGAATGATACGTGACCTCAGATGTTGCGGCACCAAAGGAGAGCATGAGCCAGCCAGCCAGCCAATCAGTCAGTCAGTCAGTCAGTCACAGTCAGTCAGTCAGTCAGGAGTATTCATATTAATCAAACATCATAGAATGTAAAAAAAAAAATCAAATCAAATAATAAAGCCATATTTCTTATCTGCATGTGTGAAACGTATTTGCGAAGCTACTCATTACAATCAGTTTCTCGTGATAATTCTTACTACCGATGCAGAATCCTTAACAAACTATCACTAGAACCATGAAAAGCACCCCTGAGGCAACACAGTAACTCCCACCATAGTTATTAAATGCCAGAGAAATGAGAGAAGACGACGAAGAAATAAGGGAACATCACTGACCTGGCTGTAATGAAAGAAAAGGCGAGAGCAAAGGGTGGAGTGAACAAAGTACTAATACATCACACCAGAAGAGTAATACAGTAACCACCTTGTGCCGTCTGCCTCCCTGTTAAATCTTAGGTGTAGGGATTGCTGCAATATACTCATCTCTCTCTCTCTCTCTCTCTCTCTCTCTCTCTCTCATTCCGGCAGAATTTGGAAGCAATCAACATTCCACGAGGGCGGGGCAGGGAGAGAGGGAGAGAGTGAGGGAGAGGCTTCTTACATCTCAGTAAGCTAGAGTCGTCTCGTGCGGGATATGACTGTGTGGGTGTACGTGAGGATGGGTGGTGAGGTGATATTAGCGAGAGAGAGAGAGAGAGAGAGAGAGAGAGAGAGAGAGAGAGAGAGAGAGAGAGAGAGAGAGAGAGAGAGGAATACAAATATAAAGGAAGACAAACAGCAACAGACCCTTAGGTCCTTACTAGGAGGAGGAGGAGGAGGAGGAGGAGTAACAATAATACGAGTAACAATGGCATCATCACAACCACCACCACCACCACCACAACAACCAACAACAACAACAACAACAACAACAACAACAACGACAAGCAATGTAGGAATAAACACTAATCATTTTTCATCAGCTGGACCGTCACTCGCCATTACATGCTTAGCTGACACGGAAACACACACACACACACACACACACACACACACACACACACACACACACACACACACACACACACACACACACACACACACACACACACACACACACACACACACACGCCATATGAAATAACCGTGAAAATCCCACACAACATTCACAGCACAGCGCAGAACAAGCGAGACTACATCACTGCAATGCCATTCGTTCCCTAACATTTATTTCCCGAAGAGCACTAACAATACTAGGAAAATATGCCGCCACTGTGAGATACTGTGTACGTAGCGGCGGCGGCAATGGTGGCAGCGGTGGGATGGGATGGGATGGAGGTCTAGGGGTGGCAGGGAAGGGATTGGAAGGGCAGGGTGGGATTGGGCTGGTATCGTGCAGGCAACTCCATCAACGGTTCGCTTGTTCGTGCATATACAGAGCCCATCTCATCAGCCTCCTTCGCTCGCAGGAGGGAAAAAGAGAAAGTGGAAAAAAAGAAGTAAAGGGTCGTATTTCCGTGCTCGGTGGCGCTCCCAGAATGATGATGCAAATTATATTCAACGAGCAGTGCCACGCCATTCCTGCAAATTATGGACAAAAAAAATCCTCCACACACTGATAAAAGGTAAATACTCAGCACTTACTGTCCACTTTCTCATCCCACGTCCGTTTTTAGGCGCGCTGCTTGGCCTCGGGTGACGCGGCGACACAAGTTAACTGAAACAAGAGAAAAGACAAACGTTAATGTGGAAAAAGACCTCGCTGCCGCCCAAAGAAATGAGCGGTGATGTGAGGGGGAAGGAGGGGATCAGGTGTTTAAGTGTGGTGTCAAGGGGATAGGATGACGCCCTCAGACACCATGTGGTACTGTGTCAGCTAAGGTAGAAGCTACAGGGCCTTACAACACACACCCTGCCTGTACACACCGAGATAACAAATTATTCGAATATTTCCCGGGAGTGTAGTTCATAATTCAAATAGTTAGCAGTCAAGTTTGGTGCAAGTATCTGCTCACCTTTTGGCACGTTAGCTTTGACGCTCATATTGGAATATCATGCCCGGGAGCGACGTGTTGCCGCCACAAGCCGTGCATATCCTATCTACTAACAAGATCACGGCTCCACAGGCACGTATCTTCAGCTACGACACGAAATATTAATCAGCAGGAGCTCAGCATGTGCTTCGAGACCTGAAGAGCGGCAACGTGCAGCGGCGCAAATGTTTGTGGAAATGAGTTTCCATTTCGCAAACACAAAAAAAGGAATACGAAAATGTTTAGGCTCCTTACGAATGCAAGAAGCGAGTATGCACAGATTGCCGTGGCAGGAAATCGACAACTCTAATTGAGCGAATGCATTTGCGCAATATCAGTAATTAATGAGTTACCAGGAAAAAACCAACGTGCCTGCGTGTCTGCTTAAAGGAAGGAGGCTGCAGGTGTGGGCCACAGTGGTGGGCAGGAGGCAGGTGGCCGGCGGCCGCGGTGGCCGTGTGGCAAGGACGCTATCTATGTCGGGATGATAATGGTGATGAAGATGGAGACGAAACAGCTGTTACAGCGTCCCGGAAAGGCAGAACATGTGACTATGCGGGTGAAATCGAGCGTTAAATCACATTGTTTTTGAAGCGGGAGAATCCTGTGCCTCTCATAGTACCATCAGTACTCTTCCCTCGGTGGTAAGAAGGATGGGAGGTGGGCGGCGAGCGGCGGGCGAGGGGCGGGGAGGGGGCGAAGGAAGCATTGATGTGAGTAGTGACTAGTGAAGGTGACGACGTGGCTCCCTGCGTCCCTCCTATAGGTCATATTTCTGATCGATCCCCTCGCTACCCTTTCCGTCCATCCTCACGTCTCTCTCTCTCTCTCTCTCTCTCTCTCTCTCTCTCTCTCTCTCTCTCTCTCTGACTCCTTGCCTCTCTTACCCTCACTGATGGAAATGTCAGAAATGGTACCGATGAGGTATAGTGCAATACTCTCTCTCTCTCTCTCTCTCTCTCTCTCTCTCTCTCTCTCTCTCTCTCTCTCTCTCTCTCTCTCTAAGAAGGTGATACGAGAAGGCGGAGGAAGGCAGTCTCTCTAGCGAAGGAAATTAGGTATCGATGTGAGAGAGAGAGAGAGAGAGAGAGAGAGAGAGAGAGAGAGAGAGAGAGAGAGAGAGAGAGAGAGAGAGAGAGAGAGAGAGAGAGAGAGAGAGAGAGACTTGCCGCTTCAACACGTCTCGTATCTTGGATTCGATTCCCTTCGATAGAGGGCGGCGATGGGGAGAGCATTTCCTGTCAGGCTTGATTTTGGATTCCCTGGCGAACTTATGGAAGACGGAGAGAGACAGAAAACGAGAACGAGAACGAGAGAGAGAGAGAGAGAGAGAGAGAGAGAGAGAGAGAGAGAGAGAGAGAGAGAGATATTGCACACCTTTATCTCCTTCTCTCCCCTCCTCCCCACGTTATTAATGGCAGAGATACCAGACCACTCCTGCTTACCTTCGACATTATCAGACGCACATTCATCTGGCAGGGAAATCAGTTCATGGAATTGTGTCGCCTGTTCCTTCAATGCCCAGAGTGGCTTCCTCCTTCTCTTTTCGTTACCCCCCTCCCTCCCTCTTTTCCCCGTCCGTCTCTCCAAGAGAAGGAAATTAGCGCTCTCTCTCTCTCTCTCTCTCTCTCTCTCTCTCTCTCTCTCTCTCTCTCTCTCTCTCTCTCTCTCTCTCTCTCTTTCTGCTTCCCCTTTTCGTATAATAAATGTAAATCAAGTATTTTTACAACTCCAGCGGTTCTTTTGCTTTTTAGATTTAATTATCTGAAACTGCGTATGGGATAAAAGGCTCATTTTTTTTCTCTCTCTCTCTCTCTCCTTCCCTCGGCAGCCAGATTGCGTCCCCTGCCTTCAGTCATTGAACCTATTAATAACTCCAATTGCAGGCTCTTGCTTTTTGCGTTCCTCGAGCAAATGACGGTGTTTATCTTGCTTCTTTTTTTCTTTAACTCTCTCCCTCTCCCTCTCTCTCTCTCTCTCCCTCCTTTTACCTCCGTGACCTTTCCCCGCGAGTCTAAATTCTCACTCTTCCATCCCTTATTGTGCAGTCAACGTGTGGCGAAGGAGTTTGTATCCTGTAGGCATTACTGGGTCATATTTGAATAGAAATGGATGTTGTGAATACAGTCTTCCCTTCCTGCCTCTGCTTCATTTTTCACCAAGTTATGCTAACGAGATATTAAGTACAGTTCGTGAGTTCTGTGGATAATTAGGCTAGCATGCAGTTGTGATCTTTTCAAAACTAGTAGAAGAAAACAAGCGTGTATTTGTTAATTTAACCCTTACCAAGCTTAATAAAATAGCCTGATGAAAGTTTCGACACTCATTTCATTACCTATTCTATTCTTTCTCCGGGGATTGCGAACCACATCGTCACGGACAGTCAAGATTTAACCCTTTCAGTACCACGACGCGTATTCATATTCATTTTTTTTACTATTTGGCGATTTTATACAGCTTCAGAAACTTATGTGGAGATTAAAATAGTGAAGACTCTGGCCATTAATCTTCTGACCTACATAAACCCTTCCTAATGTCAATAAAATCATTTAATCACACCAACAATTCATGATAAAAATGCGTTCCAATACTGAAGGGATTAAGTACACTCAATATCAAAGAGAGACGTAATATAACACTCAACGAACACTGCGCAAGATCAGCAGTGACTCGTTTCCTGCACCCTATAAGAAAATAATGATGGCCGCCTGACCCACTTCGTGTCATCAACTCTTCTCGTTCTCCTCCTCCTCCTCCGCCCCTTGCTCGCCTCGCCTCGCTCCGCTTCCTTGCTTCACTCCTGGTCCCGCTCAACACAGTAAATGGATTTTTTGGTGCATAATACTCCCTTACATCCCTCCTTCCGCTCCACCTCCCAAACAGGTCATGAGGAATAACTCTGCGGGCGTGGGGAGTGACGATGGGGCCGTGCTATAGACCAGTGATCATTGTGGGGAGCAGGAGGGACGGAGCACGTCTTGAAGCTGTCTTGCAAGGGGATGACTTGAGGTGCAGACATGGAGAGGCAATGTTCCCTAGCTGGTTGAGTGTGTGTGTGTGTGTGTGTGTGTGTGTGTGTGTGTGTGTGTGTGTGTGTGTGTGTGTGTGTGTGTGTGTGTGTGTGTGTGTGTGTGTGTGTGTGTGTGGTTTGGTGCTACAACATAGAGACGATATCCCAGTATTGACCGGTATCCTCAGAAAGAGTCCAAGGTTGGGCTGCCTGAAGGTGCTTGTGCTTGTTGATCATTGTGAGACGGCGACACTTCCCTTCCTTCGTCCGCCTGTCGTGTCGCCGCCCACCGCCAGCCCCGCCCCGCCTGACTCACGGCTGCTGCGTCACCGGTAAAAATGTCACGGCGCTGGAACTGGCTGGAGTTAGAAGGGCCCGTGTAGGGTTTCCTGCATCGAAATATGTCCTGTTTCTCTCTCTCTCTCTCTCTCTCTCTCTCTCTCTCTCTCTCTCTCTCTCTCTCTCTCTCTCTCTCTCTCTCTCGCTCTCAGTGTCCACTTCCCTTCACCTATTCAGTGCAATTCTCCTAACATCCAACTCCTCAACATCAATCACCTCTCTCTCTCTCTCTCTCTCTCTCTCTCTCTCTCTCTCTCTCTCTCTCTCTCTCTCTCTCTCTCTCTCTCTCTCTCTCTCTCTCTCCTTCAATGCCGTTCGATGCAATACGTAAAGAAGCGAACTGTACGTAAATACTTGCGAGATATTGAATTCCTCCCAAATATTGAGTCGACTTAAAAACGAAAGCAACTCAGCGGCGAGACACTTGCCATTACCGCTGCAAAACACCCCGGAAAGGTATTGCATGGCGGCACGGCTGAAAGGGAACCCTGAAAGCCTAACGCCGCCAATCCTTCTGCCTTTGACCGTTTCCCTTCATGTCCTCACAGCACCACAGGACAGGAAAATACCGCTCTATAAAGCCACCGTGTCTCATTTTCGTGTTTATGTCTATGTTTACACCATTCTATTTACTTCTGTGGTTAATAAATGTATATCTACGTCTCTTGTCACTTTACCAGTGAATAGCATACAAATAGCATGCAAATACTTACGTCAAGGAGTCACAGCTCGGTATTCCTACGTAGAGAGCTGAGAATAAACCCCCATGTCGTCTTCTCAAGGTGACGAGTTCGCCTGATGTTTTTTTTTTTTCTCTCTCTCTCTCGAGGTATCAAGCATCTGCCTCATTAGCTGTTACACGCAGACCTACCTCGCTATTTGTGGCGCATCATTTCTCACTCTCTCTCTCTCTCTCGCTCCTCTTCCCAGCGTCACTTTATCCTCACTAAGACAGAGTGGGTGGAGCTACATATACTAGGCAGAGCAATCCCACGTTCTCCATCTTGTCAGTCCTAATGATATCACTTGATGTTGAATCTTCCACATGATGAACGAGCCTCCAACGCCGCTATCCCTATTGGTTACACAGCTGATGCTATAGTCTGGCTCTGACCGCCTTGGAGACACCACTCACACTTTCGTAGCCCGTCAATATTGCGACACATTTTTTTGCCTTCAGATTTGTGTACAATTAGATCATTGTACTGACATTAGGAAGGGTCTATGGAGGGCAGAAGATTATTGGCCACGGTCTTCACTATTCTAATTCACCACATAAGTTTCTGAAAGTGTATATCACCAGTGAATATGATACTGAAGGGGTTAACATACACGGGCTTATACTGTCAAATTGTCTCTGGTTGACTCCTACGAACCCAGCTTTGTTTTGCCTCTCGTGTAGTCGCTCTGGGATTACGAGCCTAACACTTTCCTTTACAAAAACACGGACTACATGGTCAAATGTCTCTCTCTGGTTGACTCCTACGATTCCAGCTGTGTTTTGTCTCTCGTCGTCACTATGGGATTACGGGTCTAACATTTTACTCTACATACACGGACTTCATACTGTCAAATGTCTCTCTCTGGGTGATTTCTTCGATCCCAACTTTTTGTCTCATGTCTGTATGGTTGCGAGCCAGTGACGCGTGGGTCCCTCTTATATCATGTTTCTACAGAGAGGAGCTGAGAATATACTTTTCTTTTCTTTTTTTTTTATAAACGAGGCATCTGTGTTTTCATAGGTATGGACACGTATTTCAATGCTACAATATTTTCCATATGTACTGTTCACGGAGGCAGAAAGTCTTACTTCACCTCAGTTCAGTGCAGTATAGACAATCTTCATCCACACGTAACAATTTAACAAGCTAATGACAGGGAATATTCGTGTCATCAATTTCCGTTCCTTAATTGTCTTCGGCCCCTCACAGCTTCATTGGGTGTGTTTTACTGCTGTTTTTACGATTACTGTTTCTTTTTTTATACTCTTGGACTTGTAATAAACTGGCTCTCTTCCCTCCCACTACTGCAGCTCATTACACAAAATCCCGCACTCACCACCATCCGCATTCCATTCCGCTAATGTAAATATCTCAACTCTTTCATCTCCATTCACCGCTGATACCTGGAACTGTTTACTTTCCTCAGCTCTTTACACGTAACTAAAACTTGCACTCTTTGAAATGGGAAAGTATGAAGACGCTCTGAAAATTAAATTGATCTTGGCTCTCCTTTTAGACTCCATTTTTTCCCCTCTGTCTCTCTCTCTCTCTCTCTCTCTCGTTTCATTCTCTCTTGGTGTTTTTGAGTGGCAATTACCGCATGTTTTTCTGAGCCCCGAGGTTCGCTTTGTAGTTCTTGACCAGCCTCCTCCTTTTGATGTGAAGAAAAACAAGAGAAACGATGACCTGAATCCACTCACGACCTTTATATGCTGCCTTTGTCTGTGTCTGTGTGTGTGTGTGTGTGTGTGTGTGTGTGTGTGTGTGTGTGTGTGTGTGTGTGTGTGTGTTTTTCAGTTTTGAACGTCATAAAGTATGCTTTGTCCTTTAATAAATAAGAAATATAATCGTACTCTTCTTATCGTGAGAAATAACCAATCTCACCACCAGCACCATCACCACCACAGTATCATCACCATCACCATAACTTCCTGTATCATCACCCTTACCACCACCACCACCACCACCACCACCACCACCATTACAGAAAAATCATTCATAATACACTACATTTTAACTACAGCAATTCGTCACTGACTCGTACCCAAAAGAAAAGAGAGAGAGAGAGAGAGAGAGAGAGAGAGAGAGAGAGAGAGAGAGAGAGAGAGAGAGAGAGAGAGGGAGAGAGGGAGAGCCAGAAAAAAAAATCTAAAATATAAATTCTCATTCGTATTCCAGAAGCGGCGACAAAATCTGGTATTCATTGGGTAATATGAAGACCATGTATCACTGTAATTAAGTCAGTTAAGGCATCGTTTGTCAGTGTTATGTGCATAGCAATGGTTTATACTCCGCTGGTGGCTGGCACGCCCCGTGTACTGGGATGCAGGAAGGAAGAGAAGTAGGAGGAGCAGGAGAGGAGGGGAAAAACATACGTGGGGAACAAGATAAAGGAAAATATAAGACAAAGAATGAGGAGGTCGAGGAAAGGAGAAGTAGGATGAGTAGGAGGGGAAGACAAAAAAAAAAATTAGGAAACAGGATAGATGAAAGAAACATAGAAAAGTGATAGGAGCAGAAGTAGGATGAGGAGGAGTGGAGAAAAAAATAGACGTGGGGAACAGGGTAGAGGAAAGAAACATAAGACGGAAGGATAAGAGGGTCGAGGAAAGGAGCACAAATAGGAGAAACAGGAGGGAAGAATAAAAAAAGACTTGTGGAATATAATACAAGAAAGAAACGTGGAGTGAAAGGGTGGAATGGTCAAAGGAAAGTAGAACAGAGAGGTATGCAGAACGGGAGGAGAAAAGGGAAGGGCTGTGGCTTATGTAAAATTAAGGAAAAGAAGAATGACTGCAACGAACAGGAAAAACCAAAACCTGTGTGATGGAGGAGGGAAAATATAGCTAAAAATTTTAGGACAGAGGAAAAGAGAGGATAGTTTGCGTGGTTGAGGAAGGAAAGGAAGGCTTACGTGGCGGTGGAGGAAGAAAAGAAAGGT
Organism: Portunus trituberculatus; assembly: GCF_017591435.1. Lineage (NCBI taxonomy): Eukaryota > Metazoa > Arthropoda > Malacostraca > Decapoda > Portunidae > Portunus > Portunus trituberculatus. Next base: position 9,928,641 of record NC_059269.1, on the reverse strand, counting down.
AAAAGGAAAAGAGAAGGAATGTGGAGTGTGGAATTGAGAAGGAAAACAAGAGAAAAGAGAAGGTTTATGTTGCAGTGGAAAAGAAAAAGAGGGGAAAATGGGTTTATAGGCTGAAGGGAAAGAGGAAAGAGGGGACAAGAGAGTCTGTGCGGAGGAAGAGGAGGAGGAAAACAATTGAGAAGAAATTTTGTGAAGCGAAGAAGGAAAAGAAGGAAAAAGAGAGGCTTAGTGAGACGCAGATGGCAGAGAGAGAGAGAGAGAGAGAGAGAGAGAGAGAGAGAGAGAGAGAGAGAGAGAGAGAGAGAGAGAGAGAGAGAGAGCGTGTGTGCGATGGAGGAAGAAAATAAATAAAGAAAAAAGAAAAGAGAAGACAGTTTAAAGAATGGAGGAGGAGGAAAACGAAAAGATAAAGGTTTGTAGAACGAAAGAGATGGAAAATAAGGGAAAAATCAGTGAATGAGTGGAGAAGAGAAGCAAAAAGAGAATAAATAAATGAATAAATAAATGAATAAAAGAGAAAGAAGGTTTAAAGAATGGAGGAGGAGGAGGACAGAAAAATTAGATTTGCAGTAAGAAAAGAATAAAAATATCGGGAAAAATGAGAGAATGGGTGAAGAAGAGAAGGAGAAAAAGAGAAGCTTATGTGGATGAAGGATTGAGAAAAGAAGGTAGAGGAAAAATTTGCTTATAAAGGTGTATATAATTACTTCTTTCCACCTGGTATTCACGTTCTTTTTCTATGTAAGAGGAGAAAGCTGGGCAAGGGCAACATACAACGAAAAATAAAAGGCCCACTAAGTTGCCAGTCCCCTTGCAAGGTCTGAGAGAGTTAGCCAAAAAAGAGGTCTTGAAACCTCCCTCTTAAATGAAATCATAGGACGTTGGAAATGCAGAAGCAGGTAGGGAGGTCTAGAGACTTGCTGTAAGTAATGGAGGTGTTCTTGAGGTGAGGTGAGGTGAGGTTAGGTTAGTTTAGTTTAAGTTAGGTTAGGTTAGGTTTGCTTTAGTTAGGTTAGGTTACAGGTGGTGATGGAGGAAAAGGGGCTATGTATTCTGTATTCTCCTCATTTATCTTCCCATCGCTATAAGTTACTATTTTGATTACAGAGGGTGATAGAGGAAAAGGGGCTATGTATTCTGTATTCTCTTCATTTATCTTCCCATCGCTATAAATTACTGTGTTTTGCTCTTGATTACAGAAAGTGACAGAGGAAAAGGGCTATGTATTCTGTATTCTCCTCACTTGTGTCTTCCTACCGCTAAAAGTTACTGTGGATTTTTTTTTTTTTTCGCTTTTTTCAGTTATGGTAAAGTTTTGACGCGTGCGAATTTTTTTTTTTTTTTTTTTTTTTGTGGTTTGTTATTTTAAAGTCACAAAGGAAAACCGGCTTAACATCAACAGTTTTTTTCCCTTTTTTTTCCTCTTGCATTTTTATAACTTTATTAGTGCTTTTTTGTTACGCTTTTTTGTCACGACACACTCAGTTCATGGAAACTCTGGTGGCCGAAAAAAAAAAATGCTGCAGCGTTAATTAATGGCTTATTTGGCGACCTAAAGGGGGAAAAATATAGCTTTTGGCAGGCACTTTATACTGAAAATAATGAGACTGCTTCAACTTGAACTAAAAATTAAAAATGCCAGAGTTTAATATACGTCAAGTAGCCATTTTTATTTTGATTCTCTATTTCTACATTCTCCACAAAAATAAGCAATAGCCACACACTATACTGAAAATAATGAGACTGCTTCCACTTGACTAAAAATTTTAAAATGCTAGCGTTTAATATAATTCACTTAGCTATTTTTATTTCGATCATTTATTTCTATACTCTCCATAAATACAAACTGTAGAGCTGCTCAGACCATTATCAGAAACGTTTTGCTCTCTCATCACTATTTTCCAAAGCCACAGAGATGACATGACTACCCAGATTTTCAAGAGTTTCTCCACTTTAAAATGTGGAAATCTTGTCAATCTGCCTCTAGAACCATAAAAACACCTTGAAAAATCTTGTCACTCTGTCTTTAGAACCATAAAAACACCTATATACACCTAAATACTCGTGTAAATTAAAATAAAACCTTTTGAAAGAGTGTAGGTGACCACAGAAGTGTTTGAGAATACGAGCCTGACAATGCCACGCTAACGCCCTTCCGACTCAGTAAGAAGTTAAGTTCATACGAAAGTTCACGGACGGCTGACTATTTGTGTAATCTGTCCACCTTTATGGCTTCCACGTCGGACGGAAAAAAGTCACGGGACCTTGAGTGTGAACAGCCCTGTGTCTGCTCGCCTGGATGCACTGAGGCCAGATGTGCTTGTGTCGGGGTTAGGGAGTGTTCCGATGCCCCGAATGGTGTTAACTCCTTCAATACTGAACCGTATTTTCACCTTAAGTTTTGGGTGTCATTAGACGATTTTAATTATATTAGGAGGGTTTATGGAGATCAGAAGATTAATGGTCCAGAAACTTCACTATTTTCATCCCCTACATAAGTTTCTGAAGCTGTGTAAAATAAAATAGCCAAATAGTAACCAGAATAAATATGAAAATGCGTCCTGGTACTGAAAAGGCAAAACGAGGCACTCTTCACTTCCGTAGCTGATCGACTACTTGTATTGAGATTTAGACCTTCCACATCAACTCTGGTGTGTAAACTGATACTCAGAGCTTGATGTAGAGATCAAAGGCAAATCAAAACATCTCAGGTTCGTATTCTCAAACAGTTCTGTGCTTCACCTCCATTATTTCGAATGGCTTTATCTAAATTGACACGAGTTTTAAAGGTGTTTTTATGGTTCTAGAGGCAGATTAACAAGATTTCTACATCATCAACTGAAGAAACACTTAAAAAACCAGCCAATCATATCTGTGGCCTTGGAAAATAATCGTGGTGAGAGAGCAAAGAGTTTCTGAATACGGACCTTGGTAGCTTATACATTCAGGAATTTCCCTCTGAATAGCTGATACTATGGAACACAAAGGAGTTCTAGTCGGTAAAGGGAAGGATTAGAAGTCTCTCACAGATTCTATACTGTCGCAAAATAAAGCACATATGGTACATCAAGACTTCCATCAATCAGTAATATGTTTTAAAAGAGAAGAATACTTGATTGTAAGTCTCTATCACCTCTTTCTTTCGTGCTGCCATAAGAAAGACAAATATCAACAGATGCCATGATGGTTTAAAGTGTTTCCTACAATGTTATCTTAAGGCAGAAAGATACGTAGTGCAATGCCTGTATCTTCCCACGCCCGCCTCGCCTCTGTAGCAAGGAAAATTGGCTTGTTGAAGGTAATTACTTAACCGGCAGAGCTGAATGCCAAGTCTCATCCGTCTCCATGCCTCGTCGTGTGTACGGAGTGTTGACATAAAACGATATGGAATGGTAAGAGTTCCTAGATATGTTTTGGCGAGAGCGAGTGTTTGCGATTTAATCAGCCACTCGTATGTATTTTCAAACACTGAGTAGAACAACACAGTGTAAAGTGCATCACAACTTTCCGTGGGTTTGTTGTATCCTAACGTCACGGAAAATTATTACACACAGAACGCACAGAACAGAGAGAGAGAGAGAGAGAGAGAGAGAGAGAGAGAGAGAGAGAGAGAGAGAGAGAGAGAGAGAATCTAGTTCATTATACACACATGGTCAGAGGGAAAAATGCTCATCTGCTGTGTTTTCCTTCTTGACTTTTAAAACTCCTGAAACTCCCTCCCACTCACTCTCCTTGCTCTCTCTCTCTCTCTCTCTCTCTCTCTCTCTCTCTCTCTCTCTCTCTCTCTCTCTCCTCTCCTCTCTCTCTCCCTCACTGCAATCGACATCACGAGTAATTTGTCGTTATGCTCCTCGGGTTTGTGAGTCGCATTGGGCAATATTTTCACTCTTTCACGATGACTTGGCGCGCTGTTTCATTATCTCCCAAGAAAAATTGCAGTGGTGATGGTTTGTGTGTGTGTGTGTGTGTGTGTGTGTGTGTGTGTGTGTGTGTGTGTGTGTGTGTGTGTGTGTGTGTGTGTGTGTTTTAAGCCTGTATTGTCCACATGTTTCCAATCCTCTTGTGTTTTTTTTTTTCTTTTACTCTCTCTCTCTCTCTCTCTCTCTCTCTCTCTCTCTCTCTCTCTCTCTCTCTCTCTCTCTCTCTCTCTCTCTCTCTCTCTCTCTCTGTGTGTGTGTGTGTGTGTGTGTAATTTCACTGTTTGATCTGCTGCAGTCTCTGACGAGACAGCCAGACGTTACCCTACGGAACGAGCTCAGAGCTCATTATTTCCGATCTTGGGATAGGCCTGAGACCAGGTGTGTGTGTGTGTGTGTGTGTGTGTGTGTGTGTGTGTGTGTGTGTGTGTGTGTGTGTGTGTGTGTGTGTGCATCCTCTCGTATATTGTTGTCTCTTCGTGTCACACAGTTTTGCTCGCGAGAAAAGATAAAAAGTCAATAAAAATAATCTTTAACGAACTAGAACTCAGCTCGGAAAAGAAAATGGGAGGAAACTGAGAAGAGGGAAACTGAACTAAACTAAATGGCGGGGTAAAAATTATTGGTAAAGTCAGTGGAATGGACTGGAAGAGACGGAAACCTTGCAAATTAAACTAAGGCAAAATATGTGAACGGTATTTAGTCTAGACCCGGCGATGATTATAATGATGATGATGATGATGATGAAACGCCTAATTTAAGTTAAGATAATGACTAATAATGGTTGCCGCAGGATTCAAGGTTCTTTCGAAGGTCTTGGATACATAAAACACACACATGATAGAAAGAAATAATAAGCTGCAATCATGGAAGCACGTAATGATGTAACTAGGATATCTGTTGAAATACTAAGCGTTTCCGTAATGTCATATTCTACTTACATAGCGTCAAAATAAACCCTATTCAACGTACCTCTACCTATCACATCCCCAATTTTTCCCGGTGTCTTAACCCCTTCAGTACCATGACGCGTTTCCACATTCATTCTGGTTACGATTTGGTGCTTTTGTACACTTCAGAAATTCATGTGGAGGATTAAAATAGTGACAACTGTGGCCATTAATCTTCTAAACTCCATAGACCCTTCCTAATGTCAATGAAATGGTCTAATCGTACACATATCTCAACGTAAAAATATGTCCGAGTACTGAAGGGGTTAATACACTAATACACAGCACTTCAATGCGTTCCGTGTCTCCAGGAAGCAAAGCCGTGCCCAGAACCGCTTCTTGTTTACGCGGGGCTCCCAGATTAGATCACGACCGTCTGGTATAGAGATGACGTGAGCGCGCCTGGCCATCATGGGGTTTCAGGTGATGGTGTAGTGTGTGGGAGCGGGCGGGCAGTATCACAGGGAGCACTCATGGCGTTTCCCTGTACAAGAGTAACTCCCTCAGAATTGGGACGCTTTTTTTTTACGATTTTTGGGTACGATTATATGATATATTTTTTTTTTTTTACATTATGAACTGTTTATGGAGGTCAGAAGACTAATGGCCATAGTCTTCACTATTTTTTTAATCCCACCTAAGTTTCTGAAGCTGTATAAAATCGCCAAATAATAAGTAGAATGAATATGGAAACGCGTCATGGTACAGAAGAGATTACGTATGTGTTTGGTTGAGGAAAGCGAAGAATAAACACGTATACATCTGTGAGACTCTCGAGAACACACACATCGCCAAGATCTGAAGTGAATGTTGCGACTTGGGGACAGGCAGGCGGCGGGGACAGCTTGTCGTAATAATGTCGGCCTCGATTTAACTCAAGAATCCACAAAATAGCGCCCGTGCGTGTCGCTGACTCATGGCAACGCTGGCAAGTTTTTTTTTTTTTTTTTTCTTAAAGAAAAAAAGACAAAGGTGAAACTAAACTTGATCAAAAATATCAGTGCAGATGAAAATAACAGTGAATACATCTGCAAAATAATGTCATGAACTTTCTTGGTGGGGACGATGAACGAGATTGGCTTGTCTTTATACCGCAGTGGCGTACCCTCCCCAACCCTGTCCCTCCCTGTCACTCCCTCCGTGGTGGCGTGATTGCTCCCACGAACGTCAGCTTACTGGGGTGATTGGTCCACGCATGAAAGATTACCTTGGCCTGCCCAGTTTTCCGTCAGAATTGTCGAACCGATGAAATAATTCGCATGGAAAAGGAGGTAAACTATATCAGAAAATAGAAAGGTCTCACGGATCGCCCCAGACACCGCCAAGTCGACACACAGCGCCAAGTAGCTAAACTGAGAGCCCCTTATTGATGCGTGTGACTGCCCTTCCTCCTTCCTTACAGCCGTGTAGAGAAGCGGGAGTCATATTCCGGGATGAGCGCTTTCTAGGTTTACATAGCAAGGTAGAGGAAAGGGAGCACGGGGACGGCAGGGTGCGGGCGTAAGCTGATGGTCAACAGGGTGTGTTTACAGTGTGTGTGTGCGGACAGAGGCTCGACAAACACCATATATACCCAGCCTGTCCAAGTTTGGGCCTCCACTCAAACATGGTCTACAAGCCTCCCGTATGCTCAATGTGCTGCTTGTCCGACATTACTTCCGCTACTAAAGTCCGTATTTAGAAACGCTTTGCTCTCTCAGCAGGACTATTTTTCAAGGCCACAGGAATGATTAACGGAGTTTTCAAGAGTGTTTCTCCAGTCAATAATGCAGAAACCTTGTCAATTTGCCTCTAGAACCTTAAAAACACCTTAAAAACTTTTGAAATAGTGGAGGTGAAGCACAGAAGCGTTTGAGAATACGATCTTAAGTGCTTCTTGCTTCCACCGTCGCAGAGTTTGCCGAACTATCAAAGTTTGTGCAGCAGGGAGATACCACTAAGTTTCACGCTCCGGGACGAGATACATGTGGGTCTTCTTGGCGTTCTGATAATACGGCACCACGGTCTCCACAGCCTCGTGATGGCCTGGAGTACTCCATCTCTTTCCGCTGCCTCATCGTCTTATTCTCATGCTGACGACGAAAACATTAATAAATAGATGATAAATAAATGTCAGGGTGGTGGCGGCCTCGACCTGCCTCACTTGTCCCCTCGAGCGCACAGTGGACCGCTCATGCATGCCACAACGCCGCGGTAGGAAGGGGAATCATGCCTCTACACCCATGGCTGATTAATAGTTAGACATACTTTTGTGTGTGTGTGTGTGTGTGTGTGTGTGTGTGTGTGTGTGTGTGTGTGTGTGTGTGTGTGTGTGTGTGTGTGTGTGTGTGCGCGCGCGCGTGCATAAATTATTTCTCCAAAGAGCAGCGTTCGATAGTCAAAGGTTAATTCTTCTCATGAGGGAGCGTCGCTGCAGACAGACAGGCACCCAAAACAACCGCTGGAGGCGCCTAACACCTCCAAGTCTGAACCTCTTGTCCCCACTGCGCACTCTTACCCCAATGTATTGACGCCCCACCACCGACCAGACAAGCGGGGCATTACTGGGAAGACACTCGGCCGATGTACGAAATGCCAGGTCGCCCACCACGGATCTAATATTCTCTGAAGCACAGTGCCGTAGTCACAAAGCACATTTTGCTGGTGTTACTTCGCCCACTCCTATAACGCAGGCAAGGACGGTGGTCTGTGCCACGTGACCTGCCTTGCGTCCTGAACACTCACGAAATCAAATATTGAGGCAGGTGACCATTGTTGACCAGTGTTCACGTTTCCGGTGTCACTGTCATGGCGATCCCCGTCAGTAATGGATAACACTGGTGCAGCAGCTCGTCCCGATATGTAAATGTTTCATGCCGGTACAAATTTCTGTTGGGCCGACTTTAGTTACCTCATTTCCCGAGGTGTCGGAGCGAGTCATGAGGCCAGACCGTGACGTCAGGCAGGTCGTCATGACAACCATTTGTTTGGTCCACTGAACTAACGGCCTTCCTGCCTTCCTGCCTACCTTCCTCCATCCTTCACCTCCTCCCCCCTTTCTCTCTCTCTCTCTCTCTCTCTCTCTCTCTCTCTCTCTCTCTCTCTCTCTCTCTCTCTCTCTTCGCCGAGCTATACCTGATCTATCGTTCCTACCTTCCTTCACGCTCCGAAGAACAAAAAAGTTTCACTCCAACAGTTTAATTAAATGACCAGGTAGCGGTAGACACCCCACCAAATGCAAAAGCCATCCGTGCTATCCACCAGTATGAAGCCAAGACTCTAATGACCCCCGGATGAACACACCAACTTGAAAACATGCAAAAGTTTAAATAACACGCCAGATACCACAGACATTCCCTGGCCTTACTTTTGGCGAGCTTTGTTTCTGCAGTGACGGCACACACGAGTCTCGTTTCCCTACCCAGGAGATGAGTCGGTAATGCATCAAGGCGGAGGCAAAAAGAAAAAAAAATGAAAAAAAAAAAAACTCTGGAATGCTGCGCCACGACCTCCTATCAGCAGCCGGATGAAACCCCGAGAGAGATTTGCCGCCGCCACGTCCCCAGTAATCCCCTTGGTCAATATGCCTCCTCAGGGTGCGCGCAGGCGAGGTGCGGCGACAGAATACACATGATGGCTTAGGTACCGTGTGAGAGAGAGAGAGAGAGAGAGAGAGAGAGAGAGAGAGAGAGAGAGAGAGAGAGAGACTTTTCACACACACACACACACTAAGAAAAAGTTTCATATTTTGAAGAAGATAGTTTATAGCAACGACAGTTGCTACATTTATGTGGGTGGGTGTGTGGGTGTGTTCCATGAGGGATGGAGGCAAGAGGCAAGGCAGGGCAGAGGGCAGGCATGAGCGGAAGGGTGTGGAGAGCAGCCCAGCGGGGGAAGCGGGTGGCGGGAGGGTATTCCACCGAGTGCCCACTGCCAGCCGCATCCCAGGCATCACTTTGTTGTTTTAGGTCACGTAAGCAATTACCGCGGACCGTGTTGTTGACCTGGCCGTAATTAGTGTGGGCGCGGCAAGAGCCGTGCCTTATTTCGTGGTGAGAGATGAATAAGGCGTGCGTTCCTGTACCGTGCCTTTCCGTGCCGTCCGCCGCCCAGCAGCTCAATACAAACAGGGCACGGGTGGCGGCTGGGCGAGGAGTGAGCTGCCAGCTGTCTGACTCACACTCGTTGTTGCCAGGCTTTCGTTAGACTGTTTTCTTACACCGTGCTTCTCGTTCCTCTATGTTACGAATAAGAATAAAACTATGACAGAACTCTCAATTATTAGTCTTTCATTTGCGCACCGCCGGATTACAAACTGATCTCGATTCATAGTTCACAGTGAAAACTCCTTCCATAACTGCTGCCCGCTATTTAATGAGTCCGTCTAGGGTTTCAGTGGGCGTTTTCCGTGTGTGTGTGTGTGTGTGTGTGTGTGTGTGTGTGTGTGTGTGTGTGTGTGTGTGTGTGTGTGTGTGTGTGTGTGAGAGAGAGAGAGAGAGAGAGAGAGAGAGAGAGAGAGAGAGATTGCATATGCATTTATTTCTGCGTGGTGGAGAAGAAGAGAGCACCCATCCCTCACCCATCACTTTAAACACAGATCGGATTATGAGCTTCAAGTTCTCTCCAAGTGGGGTACAGCTGACACTCACCAGTCCAACACACACACACACACACACACACACACACACAGCTGGTGGTGTATATAATTTACAATTGATTTCTAAATTCAATTTGCTTTCCAAGGTGAACAGGATGCAGATCTTTGAGGCGAACCTTTATGTGCACAGTATTAGAAACTTGTTAGCTTAGTACTGCCTTTTATTTCCTGAGAGAGAGAGAGAGAGAGAGAGAGAGAGAGAGAGAGAGAGAGAGAGAGAGAGAGAGAGAGAGAGAGAGAGAGAGAGCATATTTCATCAAACGTCTGGATGATAACATTACAAAAGGTTATACTGTTACGTTTACTAATAACAGGTTATATGAAGACCAACCAGCGTTCATGCACCACAGAACAATAAAAAGACAACAACACGAAGAATAGAAGGGAAAAAAAATGCAATTTGTTTAAAGAAAAATGCAGCATTGAAGAGATACATGGAGTTGAACAAACAGTGTGTCTTTGATCATGTTGTGTCTATATACTCAAACATCTAAGCATTCTACACATTCCACTAGCCTCTCCCAGCTTAATCACAGACAAACACCCTTGGCTTCCAAAACACCCTTATCAGCCTCTCTTGTTTTCTACTTCATCATTCACGAGAGAGAGAGAGAGAGAGAGAGAGAGAGAGAGAGAGAGAGAGAGAGAGAGAGAGAGAGAGAGAGAGAGAGAGAGAGAGAGAGAGAGTGTTTCCAGTTTAACAGCACTAGAATATTACTCAATACAGTACAACCTTAATTCTTTCCTTAACTAAAATGTTCAAACCTTAACTCTTTCCTTTTTCACTAAAATGTTCAAATGAAGTTAGATATACACCATAAAATTCGTACTGCACACGATAATATTTTTTAGCTAAGTTTTCCCTCAACATATACAACTGCATCTAGAACACAATACATGTAAGAATTATCCACAAATTATACAGAAGTGACTAAAACTGGATGCCGCAGACAGTGATTTTGCCAACTCATTGTTGAAAAGTGCAAAGGTGCTTGTGACATTACAGAACATTTGAACTATTGCTCCTGTGTCCTCAATGATTCCTGCACTAAAGTTTATTACAGAACAGTCACAGTACATTACCTCAATACGAGTGCTGAGTCTGGTTCTAACTTCCATCCTCACTCACTCAAGCTGTCTTGGAAATCTGTAATAAAAAAATATTTAATAATATTTCACAATTTTGGACAGTATCACATTTTTCTGTACAACCATGACTCTCTCTCTCTCTCTCTCTCTCTCTCTCTCTCTCTCTCTCTCTCTCTCTCTCACATAAAGAGTAAAAATTTATGCAATTCCATAACATATTTGTGTTAAGTACAAGTGGTTTACATTAAGACACTAATGTATGCTCCTTATTCCACAGGTGTATGCCGACCGGGATATTACCAACATTGTGGAGTCTTCACACTATTACAAAGTGCCCAACTTCTGTCGACTGGGCCACTCCAAATGCAAAGCCTCAGCATGGGTGAAGCCTTACCGGTGTCTCGGTGAGTAGCCCTGCTGTCTTTACACAATACAGAATTCATGAGGCCACAGTATATTTTTAAGTAAATAGTTAAATATTCAATCTTTTGTTAATTGAATGGATTAAATAAATATATTCCTCCCAGACCATGTTCCATAGACACATGAATACTATATTAATTGCTCAATTCGTATACTATCTTCCTAATTCTATCAACTGACGTCTGGAATATCTGCCCCCCTAAGTTGACAGTAGTACAATTGTTTCAGCTTTAAAGAATAGACTATAAAGTACTTAAACCTTGATTTCAAATAGGATACTACTATGTATTATCTTTCCATTGTCATTAAGGAGTGTCCCTTCCTAGATGTTAATATTGATGACCTGCCTCTGCTTAGTTTGCCCAAATATTAATTGCAGTAGTGACCATTCTCATCCCCTTCCTATAAAAATTTCCATGCAACTTTTTCATGCTGCATGGTCTTTCTTCCTTTCTTGCCAGCCACGGCTGGAGGGAAAGGTGGGTGGGGAGGAACCTTTGCCTTTACTATCCTACATTTCTCACTTTATATGACATAGTGTAGTTAATCACAAATGGTCTCATGAAGGCCACCAGCTGTTTCTTCTTTCTGTGTTTCTTTGTCTCTATAGTACAAGATAGTATGTGCTAGCTTGCATCAGCCACATACATCAAATTAATACACTAAAAGTATTTAAAACTTCATATATTCTCTCACTTGCTCAAATATATTTGTAATGCTACTTGGTAACAGTCACTGCAAGATGTGATTCATATCTGACAGAACTGTAAGCTCAGAGATTAGCAGCAATAGAGAAATTGTACTTTAATAATGTACAGTGGCTACTCATAATATCAGTTTTCTAACAACTGTGAAATACTAGTAATATTCAATAAAGTATTGCACATTGTTTTGTTTCAAGGCAGTCTAAAAACACCCAACTTTCAACACTTTTTAAACCTATTTCTTTACATACAAGAAGTTTGAGAGGGGCTTCATGTGGGCATGTTAGGGTGTATACCTGCCCTTCTCTGGCACCAACACCAAGACTTGCTATCTAGCTAAGGAAATGAAAATGAGTTAGTTAATAGTAATGGTAGCAGTAGTGGTGATCAAATGTAGCACCTTCAGTACCTGAGAGGCCAAATCAGAATGAGAATGAGAAACATGTACAAAAGTAATATAGATAATGAAGCTTCTTGAATGAGAAACACACACCTTATATGTATTAAAGGACATACAACTAGTAGCACTCAAAACAAAAGGAAGCTGTGCCAGTGAAAGGACCAAGGTGTGCATGAGTGCATTTGAATCAGTATATTTTCAAGCACATAATATCAGTCAGTAAGTCAGAATGAAATATACATTAATGAGACAAAATCTACGTGATGAATATAATAACTTTGAATTAAGATGAATTTATGATCACAATGTTGTCTTAACCTCAACTATATCTAATTCTAAAATTTGAAAATGTAAAAGAAAAATCAGAATAGGAATAGATGGTTAGGCTGTGCTCAACACCAACTATTAAAAACAGAATTTGTGAGCATCCTTTGTAAAGTTATCACACATGTACATAAAACAGCCCATTTTTTGCATTTTCTGCAGAGGGATCCTTCCAGTCTGACGCCCTACTGGTGCCTGAGGGCTGCCTCTTTGACCACATCCACAACCAGTCCAGGTGCTGGGAGTTTGACCGCTGGAACACTACTGCCGACCATGCATGTGCCGCCCGCAGGATGACCCTCAAGTCATTCGCTATGCTGCTGCCATGCGGCATTGATGTGTTTTCAGGGGTAGAATTTGTCTGCTGTCCCAAAAATTACAAGAACCATGGTAAGGCACGTCCCATGGAGGTGGAGGAACCAGTCGCCCTCCCCCAGATGGACCGACATGCCCACCAGTCTCTCTCCCCACCTACCCCAACACCCACACCACGAATCCCCACCACCACCACACCACAGGTCAGCATAACACACACACTTGCTATTCTTGTATGATATATGACATAGATACTTATAGAAGTGGCTGAGTAAAAAAAAAAAGGATGAAACAAAATCCTGTTGGAAATTTTACCTGCTGACCTAAATGGATTTACCCATTACAATAATTATAGAATACAATTGTTACACACTCTCTGCCTCAATCCGTGTAGGAGGTTGGCGCCAGGGATGAATACTTCAGCAGATTTGACCCCCATGAAGAGCACGATGCCTTCCGTCGGGCGGAGCAGCGGCTTGAGGAGCGCCACCGTGAGAAGGTGTCCAAGGTGAGTCCACTCACTTCAAGGAAAATTTGCTAATCTTGAAAATCTTTTCTTTCGAAAATGCTTTTAGTAGATTCCTGATAAAAAGGGTAAGAATTACACTTAGTGAGACCTTAGTAGAAAGAAGTCATTTTCACTATGCTACTCTTTCATTATAACAGATCATGAAGGAATGGTCTGATCTGGAAGAGCGTTACCAGGACTTGCGTGCCAAGGACCCACACAGCGCTGAAGAGTTCAAGCATCGCATGACTCAGCGTTTCCAACAAACTGTGGAGGCTGTGGAGGCAGAGAATGAGGCAGAAAGGCATCAACTGACTGCTCTCCATCAGCAGCGCATTGTTGCCCACATCAATGAGATGAAGAGGGAAGCAATGACTTGCTACACCCGAGCTCTTAATGAGAAACAGCCCAACGTAAGCCTCTCAATGTGCACTGCTTCTCACTTCATTGATTCCTCTCCTCTAAAAAGAATGTCTTGATTCCCTCATCCACTGGTGTGGTATCTCTCACTATCATCATTGCCATCATTAGTACTCTTCTGAACCTGCAAATTGTTGTGCAAGACTTTTTTTTTCTTTCTATTTACTTTCATCACTACTACATTCACCTTACTAATGGAAGAGTTAATGAATCTTTTGATTCTTCTATTTCTAATTTTGGAAGCAGACTGATGTGCAAGAATTTCTTCGCAATTTTACCAATGGCTAGTCTTCCTGACACAGAAAATATAATACTCTAGCTTCATATCACAAATGTACCATACTATGTAAGTACTAATAGTCATAAACTTCTTTTCAGACTCACCGCGTCCAGAAGTGTCTTCAGAAATTACTTCGTGCCCTCAATAAGGATCGCCACCACACTGTTTCTCATTACAAGCACCTTCTCAATTCTGACTATGAAGCAGCTGACCGTGAGCGTGACTCCACCCTGCAGCACCTCAGTGACCTGGAGCGCATGGTCAACCAGTCCCTCAACATGCTTGCAAGGTAAAACATTTTTCATAGAACTCCTACAAATGACATACACTACAGTATTTTCTTCTCAGATATATTTACTACATGCAACACAATACCAAAACATATTTCTTAGTTAATAATATTCATAAGTATATCTCTTTCATTCAGGAAGGAATGCTTTGTCTCAGTATACCAGCAGCTACATTTTAAACATGAAATACATCAAAGTCACAAATATGAATGCCAGATTGAAGATTCATAAGTGTCACTTCAACCTTCTCACTTATAAGTTACTTTGGACTTTGTTTTGCAGCTTTCATAGTGTCTATTTTAACAAAACTATATGAAAACTACAATGTGACTGACTGCAGCATATGTGCACTAATGAACTCTTAGTCTCACACATTTTTGACATATTTCAGGCATCCAGATCTAAATGCCAAGATTGGGCGACTGATGCGGGAGTATTCTGCTGCTCTGCGTAGCAAATACTCCACTCCCCCTGAACTGTCCACACATGCTCCCTTGCCACTCGCCACTGGTTAGTAAATGTTCCATACCTTTGCATTCCTATGAGTTCTGTAGCTACTTTATACAAAATTATCATATATGTATCTTAGCAAATAATATGAATAGGGTAGCTGCAATCATCTGTGTGTCTTACAGATGTGCAGAGTGAGGAGGACCACGTGTCAGGTGATAACAGTGACGAGACTGTGAATGAAGAGGTGGATGAAGAGCACAGCGATGATGATACAGACCATGATGATGATGAAGAAGAGGATGAGGAAGGTGATGATGCTCCAGGGGCATCTGATGAAGATGAGGATGAAGATGATGAGAATGATGACAATGATGATGATGATGATGATGATGAGGTAAAACATGATCTTAATGCATTTTGGATAATAGTTTGAAAAACAATTCATACATGCTATAATGATGAGATGCAGTACTAATATATGAAAAGTATATCAGGTGTCTTCGACCAGATATGTCCAAAGCTAACAACATTTTCAGAAGCTCTATTTATTCTCAAAAAATTCCTCTTAGAAGTTTCATTTAAATTTGCAGGACTACACAGATTCTCTGGACACTTACCCTGAAGAGCCAGAGTTCAGCAGCATGACACAGGCCAGTCAAAGCCAGGAGTCCGACAGTGAGTCAGTCAGCCAGGACCCAGTTGAGCTGGATACTCCAACAGCAGATTCAGGTCTGCGAGCAGCCTCCTCGTCCCCCAACGCCTCAACCCCCAACGCCTCAGTCCGGCCAGAGCCCCTCCTGGTGCACCACACTGACGACGTGCAGGTGGCCAACGTCCAACACCACCCGCTCTCCCACCAGGCCGTAAGTGTGCATGTCTCAACGCATCCACGCTGAGGAAGACAATTTCTAATTGTGTAGAATCTTTAATTGTTCTATTTTTGGGGACACACAAGTAAACATTTATACTTCACCAAATTTACTAGTTACATAAACATATATTTTACTTAAATTTACTTAGTGCTGACAATATTAACTTCCTTTTGTCCCCAGAGTTACAGTGTGATGAGGGAGACCTCAGGCAGTGAAAGCCGTGGAGTATATTTCACTTTAGCCTTCGCTGGTGTGGCACTAATGATGGCCATGGTGGTTGGCATCGTGGTCCTGCGGCGCAGAAACAGCACCAACCCACACAGTCAGGTTAGCATTGTACATATCCATTGCAACATATAATCTTTTACATGTATATTTTAAGTAACAAGTATGCAATCTTATTCATTGCCACCATTAATGTTTCTTTTTCCTCCAGGGTTTCATGGAGGTCGACCAGGCCATCACACCTGAAGAGAGGCACGTGGCCAACATGCAGGTCAATGGGTATGAGAACCCCACTTATAAATATTTTGAGGAGAAATAAGCAGTGCAGGGGGGAGCATTTTGTTCCCAAATAAACAGAAAGGGCAGCAATTCATCCGTTTTCCCCCAAAAAAGGAATCATGCATCTGTATTTACCTGTCAGGCTGACTGCTAAGACTAGAAAATCTTTATACTTGACTCTAAAGTGAGGTGAGGTGTGACTGGGGTCAGCCAAGAGGGGGTTAGTGTTGGAACATCACTTGTGAACAGAAAAGTCAAGCTCACAGGTGCTGATGATGTGCATTGTCATTTCAGAATCACTAGTTGTCAATTCAGTATTTGCTATAATATTAAGGCAGTCATTAACCAACTTCATATATAATTGATAGATCTTGGCTAATATCAGAGCTCTCCTAAGTAACCCCAAGAAGTAAATGTGCAAAACTTCAGAACCTGAAATTAGTTTGATTTGAGCTTTCATTTTAGTGTAATGTTTAAAATGTTTTACAACAATTCACAAGCTCATGAACCTTCTTGCAGTAGGTAAAATGCATTGCTTTAAGCTTTTCAACTGTTTTTACTTTGACATTCCATGGAGTCGGCAAGTCCTGATTCTGAGATGCACAGTCAAGTGTTGTGTGCAACTCAAGCCTTAAGCCATTGGGTTTTTTAGCCACTAATACTACCATTATCCAGTCTGGGACTTTCAACACACTGGGATAGCTTAACCTAACATGATTTTAATGCTTTAATTAATTTGCTATCATGAAATGAGCATTAGAAGTCATGTTGAAATTGAACCAGCTAAGGATGTTGACTCCTGGGTACATGTGGTAGTTGTCCTGTAATTCATTGTAAATTATGTAATATGTCCAGAATACAATAATTTGTTACAGTAGCATACAATAGGTTTTACCATCATTCTGTCCTAAATTTACCTTATTGACTTAAAAAACAACAACTTAGAAGCCTTTATAAATGATTACAAGATGAGGTAATAGAGAAGAAAGTCTGAATGTTGGAGGTGCTCTGTTGAGTCTCTTGTGCATGTTGCCTCCATCAGCCTGTGTTGGTAATGCCCCTATACACTCATCCTCATCACAGTCAAACAAGTCTACAGTTTAGCTGGTTGACAGCATGTATGAAAGGAGAGGCAGTGTTGTATCCATGCCTGGGGTAGGTCTGATCACCTGGCTGGGTGGTAACAAGAGGCTGGCCTGAGCACCTACAGGAGTTCAGAGGTTCCGGACAGTTACTGGAAACGGGTTGGTGTTGCGAGGCCGGGGTCAATCCTCTCGGCCCAACACCAAGGTCTAAGTGGTCTCATGAAACATTATTTTTATGCTGGCGGCTGACATTTTTCTCATTAATTCGTAGAATAAATTATATTTTTGTCATTTCCATCTCAGAAAGGTGCAGTTAGACATTCTTTTGTTTTATGAAGTCCAAAGTAGATTTCTAGGTCTAAGATTTTTTTACTTATACATAAATATATATATACATATATATAAATATATTTTTGATCCATTGTTTTAGTTATAAATATGGTTAATCAACCTGACCTTCAGAAGCAAAAAACAAGCTCCACTGCATTATGGAAGTCACAAATTGTTTGAGGTGTACAGAATTGTTTTTGTTTTGTTTTGGACTTATGAAAGTGCAGAAATTTGTACTTCTCAGAATTCCTAGTGCACTAATGTAATTGTGTAAAACAAATTCATGGAGTGTGGAAAGCTGAAAGACGAGAAGTGAGATTTCTTCTCACTTAGATAAATTAATGTCATTATTGGTGGTGAGCAAATAACCAACCATAGTCCAGTACTCCTCTCCCTATGTGTGTGCGTACAATGTAAGTGTTGCTGTACGTGCACAGTTAAGTGTTGCCGCTTGCCTTCAGTAAGCTGTTGTGTGGAAGTAATTAACATGGATTCCTCTACACACCTTCTGCTCATATACTTTTACATGTATGTTGAGTCTTAGCATGACCTGAAGGATAAGAGTTTGGATATCACTTTCAACAGGTATTATAAATACAGGTTAGAGGTCTGTCACATAGGACTGTTGAGCCATGCTGTATGACTGCCACAAATAACGTAACTCAACTCCTGACTATAAAAATAAAAACATATACATACCTAATGCGAGTCACCCTAATTACTTTCAATCAAGCCATTCCTTTTTGTGATAACCAAAGTATATCAAGAATCCTGCATCATTCCTTATGTTTTCCAAGTCTCTGGTATATATTGCTATAGTTTGTTGTTTGATTATAATAGGAGCAGTACATAAGAGCTAGCTAAACTCACCCCACCACTCAGAGCATATAAACCTTTAGATATATATTGAGCATGTACATAATGAGTGGCACAGGGGTTTTGTGTCATATATGATAGAGTTGTATCATTTTATACTATATGACTTTCTGTAGTTCAAGTTTCTCATCATGGCGCGCAGGATTTCCCCTCCATCGGCGTACTGAGTTCACAACTGCTTTACCTTGGGTTGCATGTCAATTTTTATGCTCTTTCTTCCAAGTTCTGTACGTCTCACAGAAGCTGATCTGGAACGAGTTCAATACATATTTTTTTATGAACCTCATTAATCCCACAGCTCGTTTCTTATGGTTTCTTTTCATACCATTACTTTTCCACGTCGTCCCTTTTTTTCCCTTTTTTTTTCCTTTTTGCCAAGGAGAAATCATCATTGTAGGTATTACTTTTAGCTAGACAGTAAAATGGAGTCACAACTTAGATATTAGAAAGTACTGACATTAACTGTGAATTATTTAAAAAGAAAAGTGCTTCTTCTTTGTGGAAGTCAAATGTGCAAAAGCCAGAGAGTAGCCCACCTGCATCTCTGAATGGCCAGCCACATCACATAAGGAGGAAGGGGAAAGTAAAAATTCATTAAGTGTTTATAGTTGCTTCTCAATTATTGATATATTTTGGGCTATTGATTTGCAAAACCAATAGCTCAAATGTGAACAAATGAAATTGTAAAATTTATTGATCATAAAATAATAATAGGTGTCATCCTTCTTTTCCTCTCTTACTGTGGAATGTGTCATTAGTGTTCTCTAACCACTGTAGCTTAAGTCTGTACATGTCTCACACACTAGCAGGTTAAGTGACCTCCCATGCATCTCACCTCCCATGCCATCTGGCCAGTATGTATGTAATGACCTATGGCTACTGCTGATGAAGTTTTAAGTATTTTTGCAAAAGAATGTGAATTGATGGTAATGTATCATGGGAGATGGGATTGAACTTGATCTGAATAAATGTACCAAAAAAATAGAAATTGTTGTTTTAATTACCAAGACATATCAGGGTTTCAATGACAAAAAAAGAGGACAGTAATGACTATTACTTAAGTATTCCCATCGGCAAATATTTACAAGAGGTCCCTCGTTTGCAAATATGGGTGTTTGTCGCCTTACTTCATAAGAAAAGCGAAATTTTTGTATGTTTTGGTATCTCTGACCAACTAAACCAAAGCAAACTTCACCTAAACTAACATATCCCTAATATTAACCCAACTTAAGCTAGTCTAACCTAAATTAAACCTAATATAACTGTTTCTGGCGTAGTATTGATGGAACTGTCCCCGAGAAAGCGTGCGGAATGGTTTCTTAGGGACAGTGCCGTATTGATTTTCACATGTATCAATATGAATCAATAACAGCCGAGCGCTCTAGAAAAAAAATAATATCTTAATAGACGTGAAGTAAAGCAAGTCTCTCACCATTGACATGCGGTCGTGTCTTGCGCTACTGACAAGGGCCGATAGTAAACAAGAAACTTCCCATTTTAGACTTGATATTTCCCAAACTCAGCCTATTCTGGCCTTCCCAAAAATCCAGCTTACTCACCCAAGCTTGCCTATCCTGGAGATGGGAGTCATGGGACACCAATGGAATGCAAGATGAGCTGGCAGCCTGCCGCTGGTAAGATTCACAGAAGAGTAGTAAGTCACTTGTCAGAGATGTCAAGGAAAGTGTCAGTAGTAGTAGTAGTAGTAGTAGCAGTAGTAGTAAAAAATGCAGTACAGAATATTACCCATGGTACAATATTGTACCACGATATTACCCACGTGATCAACAACATGTTAGTGACGCAATTTGACGCTCTTGTTTTGAGGCACGAACGAGTAGTACACGGATTTAACTTAAAAGAGTTGAAAGCAATGTCCTAATAAAGATGTACGTCTATATTACCATTAGTTATTTATTTGTTCTAACGAAAAAAAGGAAGAAATCTAATGGTGACAACTCTTCGCTATTACTGGTTTCTTATTATCATTCTTATTCTTACTTTATTGTTCTTATTCTTGAAAAGAAAAAGTATGAATGTATTTATATATGAATGTATGTATGTATGTAACTAGTTACTAGTAACACATTCAGAAGACCCAAACATATATACACAAACATACGCAGAACACCGCTCGATTTCACACATTCAGACACACCCAAACTGCTTAAAACATCCAAAATTAATCCAAAATACACTCAAAACATCATACAATATCTTAAAATGCCAACAAATACAACCAAACCTTACCAGAAACACCCAACATAAACCAAAGCATCCCCACACCACACAACACACCCCAAAACACCCCACGCACACCCAAACCATTTAAAATACACGAATTGTTCCCAAAACACACTCAAAGCGTCATAAAACACCTCAATATGCCCCCAAACACTCTGAAAACACACCGAAGTACTCAAACACACCTTCACAACACTCAAAATATGTAAAATATAGTTAAATAATTTAACACACACTGAAAACTCTCAAAATGCGACAAAAACACACTTATAACACCCAAATACATTCTAAACACCATACATCACTATACCAAACACACTTAGAATACCCCAAATACATACCAAAAAATAAATAAAATAAAAATCAGAATGCATTATAAAGAACTGCAAGATTACAAGGGTGACTTAGCTAAATATTATGCCTCGGTATCTCCTCTTTCTCCCTTTTTTTTTTTTTTTTTATTCGTCCTCCTATTTTGTTTTCCCTTTCTTCTTCCTTTTACTGCTTCCATCTACACACCAGAGCCTAAGAAATATATAACAACACTTATAAAACAGTAGATATTACGCAAAATATTGACGAACTGGGGATGTTGGAAGGGAGACGCCCGCCCAGGACTATGATGAGTCACCACCTTGGCTATGACGTCATCAGGGTGAGCGGGAACAGTAGTAACTCGTCTAAATTACGTAAATAATTTTAAAAAATCACCTATAGAAAAAACGAAGCCACGGCAAAATGCTTCCTATTTCATGACTTGATATATATATTTTAACTAATATCCATAACACCAAAATATTTCCAGCCTAACTAGTTATAAAGAAATGTGTAAATTAAGTATAGTAAAACTATAAAAACATTTTCACCTATAACACTGCTGAAACGGCTACCCATTTTGACTTTATTCTTCTTTCAAAAAATATTACACAATATATGCTATCTTTTTAGGTATCCAACACTTACTTAAAACCAGAAGTGAACGAAAGAACAAATACTTATGTAAATAAAAGCAATAAAATCTAAACTCATTAAAAACTGTAAAGTCCAGCCATTTTCATTCGGCGAATATTTCAACACACTTTACAGACTAAGCTATTTTTAAGGCATTTTAAAACAAGCCACACCATCAAAAACAAATGTAAATGATAAAAGAAGAAAATATGTAATTTTCGTTTAACAGGACTTAACATAATTTCAAACTGCACATATTTGACTCATGGGGTTGATTTCACACTTAAAAGAGTATAGACGATTCTTTGATACCGTAAAGGCCCAGTTATAGCTTGAAATAAAAAAAAGTCCTAAATGGCAAATTGGAAATTTTAATTGTTATGCCAGCTCATATCTACTCTATAAAACACCACTATACGCCACAGATTTATCCAACAGAGGCGCAGAACACACTTCAAACACAACTAAATAATTAGAGAAATCATAAAACCGTACCATGAAAGCATAATATTATAGTTAGGATAAATATGAGAAAAGTATTGGAACCTGCAGGCTGCAGGCGGGGGCAGCGGCGGTAACATCAGTGGGACTATCGGCGCCATATGTTGATTTTAATCTCTCACAACAAAAAAAAATTAAGCTATATCAAGAATATTTGACCACGCGATATGAAATGCTATACTATAGTAAAACAAAATTGTACTGACCTGTAGGGCATTGTTCGCCATTGCCAGATTTCCAATCAAAACATTCAGCCTATACTATTTATGGTTCTTTAATCATAGTATTATCACAAAATGGTGTTCTAAGAATATTCTGATTATTTCATTAAATAGCAGATGATACAAATGAATGCTCTATATCAAATCAAATGAAGGCATTTCATGAACATGTATGACGATGTGGCATATCAGGACGGGCGACGTTGCCATTTGATCCGAGGCGGGATTTTCCCTGAGGGAAGAGTGCAGTCAGCTTACCACGCAGATGCAAATCGACTCACTTCTCATCAGATCGCCACGATGGAAGGACATACTGACGCTTCCCAGTCTTATTGTGTGTTGTACAGCCAAACCAAGGAGTTTGTCGACAGAATTGATAGATACTTCTTAATAGAAAAAGCTTGCAAGGACCACTTTTACCCACAAATCAAGCGAGGAAGAGGACAGCAGATGTAGTTGGTATATCTGAATCCACAGTGAAGATTTGTCCCAGTGCAAATGAGATATGCAACAGCACCACAACCTTATCAGCGTTTCTATTCCCCTCTCGTTGTATTACACTAGGTATCTCGAGAGGACATAATAGTATATATTAGTTAGATTATCAGCCTAATTTTCACTTTTATAACCAGCACCTTTACTGTATTTAATTTACCTATGGTATTTTCATGTTTTGTCCCCCACCCCATTATTTTATTATTCATGCATTTAATCAAATAAAGAACAGTTATTCCGTTTTCCTTGAAGTAATGGCAGCGTCACACAGATTATCGGCCTCGCCCTACGAGTCAGTACAATTTACTTTTACTATAGTGCCTTCATTCTGAGACATGTTTGGCCTACAGTAAGTAAAAGAAGCAAATACTAGAGGGTATATACTAACGACTTGCCTCTTTACTACTCGTTATACCTCTATTATTTTCAACAAATGGATAACTATCAAACTGTTTTCACTCTCATATGTAGGGGAAACGTAAAAATAAGTGAATGGCCCTAAAAATACCTTACGTAAATGAACGTAAGGCACTGTGGAGAAGGTAAAACTTATGTTTTGGCTTGCACTGCTGGTTTACTCTCTTCTTGCTGCTTCGTACAGTTAAACATTGTTAGGAATATGACAACACTTCACTTGTGTGTGTTTGTGTGTGTGTAATTCACTACGGTCGCCTACTGGTCACCCAGCCAGTCTTCCCCATTACAAAGCGAGCTCAAAGCTCATAGACCGATCTTCGGGTAGGACTGAGACCACAACACACACCACACACCAGGAAAGCGAGGCCACAACCCCTCGAGTTACATCCCGTACCTATTTACTGCTAGGTGAACAGGGCTACACATCAAGAGGCTTGCCCATTTGCTTTGCCGTGTGTGTGTGTGTGTAAGTTGGTTCTGGCTGTGTTTGAGTGTGTTTACGAATATTTTAGGTATATGTGAGTGTTATTTTGGATATGTATGATTGTGTGTGGGTGTGTTTGGGTGTGTAGCAAGACTGACTATTATAGTAACAAAAGACCCACCGCCACCATGACCACTGCAGATGTGTCGTCTGTCATGGCAAAGTCTGTATAGTATAAAGGTTTATGATAATTATCTACTACTACATCTATTATCAATGAGACGCTGTACTTACACAAATTTATTGGTTACTGTGACATTTTTCTTTTCGTTATCGTGTCCAGCTGTAGTTATTTGGCGAAGCAGTAAAAATCAAAGTATGTTTTACAGGGAGTGTTTTCATGTCTCACGGGAAAAGAGAAAAAACGAGACTATGATAGACTATGATATTCTCTATTTCTATCGTTTTTATTCTTGATATATGTGTGTTTTTGACAATAGAGCAGGGTGAATTGATAACAAGTAGAGAAATA
Organism: Portunus trituberculatus; assembly: GCF_017591435.1. Classification (NCBI taxonomy): domain Eukaryota; kingdom Metazoa; phylum Arthropoda; class Malacostraca; order Decapoda; family Portunidae; genus Portunus; species Portunus trituberculatus. The sequence continues at coordinate 9,904,480 of NC_059269.1, read as the reverse complement.
TACATATACATATCGTCATGTATAACTATCTTTTTATGGATGGGAAAAGAAAAAAGAACGAGTCTAACTAGTCATAAGAGCAGCAATATAAGAAATCACCAATCTTGAGCTGTGCCGTTGAAGAGGCGAGGGCTCCACCGACATCTACATCCACAACAACACGGCAGCGCTGGTGAGTGTTTTGTCTTGTTTTTATTAATGAATGCCTCTCTTATTACTTGTGAAGCTCATGTTTTATGTACCGAACAATATTATCACTGCCAGTTCTTGCATTGCCCTTAAGACATAAATCAAAGGGAAGAGCCAATCTCATCAGCCAGAGGGGTTGGGGCAGCACTCTTACAGTCTTACCGTGTGACCCAGACTGAAGGCCGGATGCTACCCATTTCGCCCACGGCGGCCCTCTGCCCTGTCCTGTCGGCATAGAAAACCCATCTCGCCAACCTGATCCCGGATCAGTGAAGCTGCTAAAGTATCCGAGTCGTTTGATACCCATTAGGGAAGGAGGAAATGAGGTCCCACTCCAGCCCTCTCGCCCATGGGCGGTAGCTGTTTATCCGGGAAGTTAACGCCCCACTACCAGCCACGTGGAGGCAAAATACCCAGCATCTAAGACCCAATTGAAGGTTTCACATCTCAAGGTAGAGTGTAGCACACCTCAACCCGCCCCGTGTCTGAGTATGGCTGATGGCTCATTGATAACCTGAGTCCACTCCAACACCCAAATCCAGGACCATTTTACATAACCTAGCCTAATCAAACAAAAATCACACTTTTCCACAGGCCTTACTTCAGGGTAGACACAAAAACCTGGCTTAGGAGAAATCCTGAGTCACCTGTAGCACTAAAAGACCTCGTGACATTTTTCTGCCACTTTATATTGTCGTGTGGTATATAGGTAATAATTTGCATACCACTGAAAATCTTTAATAATTGATTGCAACACTGATTATAGGATATACTTGAGTTGTAAACATGTCTTTGAATGAAGTGTTGATTTGATTTTTGTGCTTTAGTTTTCCAGGCTGAGTTTTGCCGCATCTTACACAGGTTTGTCTTGTCTCCCCAGCAGTGGATTGCAGAGCTCACCACTGTATAGTACTCATCACCACAAAAATTGTCCGGTCTTCATCATGGCTACTGTGTATGGTGTGCTGAGGACTCTTCAGCGGCAGCAGCGAGAAGCTTCTGCATTACTTTTGAGGTTGACACCCAGGACCTATAGTCCAGTGAATGCTGCTTCATTCTCTCAATTTTGCCAGGTATATTGCTGTGTATTATTCATCTGTATATTTAATTATTTATTTATCTATATATTTGTTTATTTTTCAACAGGCCATCACAAAATTAAATGTTCATGATTAGGGAGGCGGTGGCATAGTGGATAAGGTGGTGAGCGTGGGATCGGGCAGACATCCACGCGTAGGTTCGAATCCCACCACGTACAACCTTAAGACACTGCCATTTGTCGAGTGGTTTAAAGTTATCTACATATCACCATGATACCCAGATTCTAGGTGGTTACACTCAGGATGAGCTTGGGTGGTGATATGGGCCCTAATATGGGTACCACTATAAATAAAATTGCCTGCGCCACTAATGGGCGGAAGCTGAACAGCGCTTCCCATACACTTTTCAAGCGTGCCTACAGGCGCTATAGGCCTTACCGTTAAAAAAAAAATAAAAGCTATGTGTGACAAGGAGGAAGCAGAAGATAAGTCAGAATATGTCTCAAGTGATTCCATTCCTGTGATGATATTGTTTTCTAGCAAATGTATGTTTCTCCTATTAAGATATGGTGAGTATCACCTAAGAATAGCAGAAGATTGGTTATGTATTTCATAACAATTGATATCCCACATGGTGTGGTTTGTGAGTCTTTGTGACCATATATCATTCCTTACTCTAATCACCATTAGCTAAGCTGATATAGATGATATATCCCTTCCCTTCTTCTTGATGTATTTATGATACAGCTGATTGGGATTGACTTAGTCGGCTCAGGAGCTCTTACCACTACATCACTTTGTGTTGGTAGCAAATCCATTGGTCCTATTTAGGTGTCTCTTTATTCTGAAGAAAACTTTATATTGGATTGGTCAACCTTAATATTGAGGACTGTTATGATGTCATTATATTTTCTTGCATATTTCCAGAAGTTCAGCAGCACCAATGGAAGATCTCAATGTTTGCTACTGTCACGGAATCTGAGCAGAGGGAGCACCAGTCAGTACCCTGCAATGAATAAGGAGGAAGATAAGCAAGAAAGCAGGTAAGTGTTCACTTTTTAAATATTGATATGGATGTCTTGGATAAACAAATTAGTCTACTTTTCTCTACAGACAACCTTCTGTGCTTGACTCCTCCACTGTGCTACTGAAATCTAGTGTGGTTTTCAAGTTTTGCAGTCAACTGTTGTTATTTGCTTTTATTCCATAGAGAGTCAAAGTCATGCTCTTTAAATCAAGAACCATTGCCTTGAAGAAGTTCCAAGTAACAGGTGTTAGATTGTATATTCCTAAATATGTGAATTATTATAGTATACCAAGATTAATATTATTCTTAAACATATGTATTTCCTTTTTTATTTCCCAGTGTTGATATTGGACCAGGCACATGGAAGGAAATCTACAATGGTATTCTCTCCACACAAATCAAAATGGTGAAATTCTTTTCACTCTCTACATCAGTTTTGGGTCTCAGTGTACAACCCATCCTATTTCAGGTGGGTGATTAAGGCAACACCTTAGGCCACTATTTTTTTTTTCTTTTTTCTTTTTTTTTCTTTTTTTCCATAATGTCAACCAGGTATGGCAACATATAAAATGATGACTTAAATATATTAGAAGTCACTGTAGTCTTAAATTCATGCCTAAGTTCATAAAAGAATTCTTGGTAATGCTCTGTCACACTACAATTAAGAGAACATTCTTTTCAGAAATTACTGGGTAATGATGCTGGTGTACTTGTGGCAGTGGCCTCTTTTGTCAGTTTCTTCACATTTGTCACTCCTTTACTCATCCATTGGATTGCCAAGAAATATGTAACCTGCCTTGAGTACGATCCAGAAAAAGATGTGTACTCTGCCACAACACTCTCCTTCTTCCTCTTGGAGAAAAAGGTAATATAAACCAAGCTTTGACCTTTTGAGTCACTGTATGATGTAAACCTGCATAATATTTGATGGGTGAAGTGTGTATAATATGATGGTCCACATAACTATTCTTCTCCATCTGAGGCTGACGGAACTAAGGGATCTGGGAGTGTGAGTGATGGTGTGTTTTGTTTGTGGCTCTCCTTGTTGGGTCACTGGTCAGATATAGAGGTAGATAGAGATGGATTTTTGTCATCCTACTTGTACATTCATGACTTAACTGATTTATGTACTTGTAAGGTGCGTTTATGTGAAATTGTGTATACTATTATAAGTGTTTATTTCATTGTAATCTTTGTTATCTTTTCTTGTACATTCTCTCTCTCTCTCTCTCTCTCTCTCTCTCTCTCTCTCTCTCTCTCTCTCTCTCTCTCTCTCTCTCTCTCTCTCTCTCTCTCTCTCACAATCAAGAGTTATGTCTCTTATTCTTTTTTAGAAGGCCAAAACTTTGTTCATGAAGTTAATAATAAGAGACTTTTATGTACAGTAAGTCCTCGTTTTGCACTAGTTTAGTATACGATAAATTCGCAGATCTGATAATTGACAATTACTACCATTTTATCAATTTACGAAAAAAAAATCACACTTATGATATTTGAAATTCCTGCCGCCTGTGATTGTGGCGCTGCACTGCGATCAAGTCGGACCAACAACAAACCAGTCGCTTTCGCGCCACCACGACGAATAACAGTGAGACTGTGCTCGGTGATTTACTTACATTATTCTCTGCATTTAAGACCAATTCCTGTCCAAAATGTTACCGAAACGTAATTTGGATCTTGGTGAAGAAGTGGGTAAGGTTAAACGAGCCAGGAAAAGTTTAACGTTGGAAACGAAGCTTGATATAGTCAAGAGGAAAGAACTTGGAGAAGGCTCGTTAGCCATAAGCCGTTCCCTGAATTTACCACAGTCAACAGTTGCTACTGTTTTGAGGAATGCTTCAAGTGTTAAGGAGGCAGCAGCTAATGCTTCAAGCCTGCAGGTAAAATTGCTAACAAAACATCGGGAACCCATTATGGATCGGATGGAAGGTTTACTTAAAATTTGGATAGACAGCCAAACATGCTAGCATGCCCCACTCTCATTGAGCCTTATTTCAGAAAAGGTCCTGTCTATTATTGAAACCTTGAAGGTTGAGATGGATGTCTGTTTACTTTTTTCGATTGACTTTCATACTGAGCTGGAACGTATTCCTATCTAATACATGTTCAAACGGGTTCGGTTTACATTAATTTCAGTTTACAATAGCTTTTTGAGGAACGCATTTCTAGTGTAAAACGAGGATTTACTGTATGTATTTTATGATGCTATGAAAAAGGAAAATTATGTATCAATAATAAGCCTTTATTTCTTCAGGTTAAATTCACAGTTGATGATGTGAAGGTGCCAGAAGTGCCAGGAATGTTCACCACGTTCCTCGTCAAGAACCGGCCACTGTTTGTTGACCCACATATGTTCAAGGAGGTGGAGCACTACGGCCGCCTCATGGGTTATGACCGGCCTATTGATTTTCATCTTAAGGAACACGATGAAAAGAGTGACTGAATACAGTATCTGACTTGCTGCTGTGAACTTGTAGAAAAACGTATTAAGGTAAATCTTTGCTAATGGTTGAAAAATTATAATTGAATTGTTGTTTGTACAGTATAGATATTGTTAAAGTAAAAGTGTGGATAATTTAAACATGTCGTTATTACACCCTGAAATTTAGAGTAGGATTATTTTCTATGAAAGTGATAAGCTTAACTATCCAACTCTTCTCATGCTTATTTTAGGGTATAAATCTTCATGTCACTTGGTGCTTGTGTGTAGAGACTGCAGGAGCTGTGTGTACATTTATGTGTGGAGCCTTTCATAATTGTGATGCTGACTATGATGACCACAGTGTTTCTCTAAAAGGAAATGTATAATTGTTCTCTTATTCTGTGCATAAAACTAACTATATTCCATGGTTCTATAATCTATCAACTTCAGGTTAAAACAAGACATGGTTTAGTATATTGTATTATGTTTGGTATGTACATCATGCAATATTTACAGTATGATATGCTGCATACATCTTGAGCAATAATGAATGTATGCAAAACAGAATGCATATATTGTGGCATTTTATAAAATTGAAATGATATAAAATTATACAAAACGGTTTTAGTATTGCTTACATTATAGTGTAGGTTTTACTACAGAAGTAGACAGAGGATGAAGGTTGTGAAATAACTCCTCATAACATGTCAAAGTTGCCGGAAGGATGGCCAACCCTATCCTCAGTATGCAAGGTGCTCTCAGTACATATTTACACGACATACAGATTTGCCATAACAGCACCAGGTAATGGATTAACTATACAAACATTATGGCACTTAACCAATATGTTCTCAAATACAAGAAACCTCTCTTTATTTTAATCTAACTCACAAAGATGAATAACAAAATATTCATGTTAGCTGCATGTATTTTGATTTCTTACATGATAAGTATTAGTAGTCATTCAATTGTAAATCCCTAAAAGGAGTCCTGTTCAAAACTGTTGCTGAAGGCCCGTTGAATGGAGAGTCCAGGTTCCATTGTGTTGTCAATGAACTCCTCTGCCAACTCCCTGTCAAGGCCGGTATAGGTACGCTCTATCTGTTCATCTGTCAGCTCTTTCTTGGCCTTCTTATGCTTTCTCTTCTCATGTTTTTCTTTCTTTTCTCTGTGCTTTCTTCCTTCCTTCTTCTTACTGGTTCGTTGGTGGTGTTCCTGCAAGGTTCCAGTCAGGGCAATGAGTTTTTAAAAATGGATAATGAATAAACTGCTAATCATATTCCAGAGTTGCAGTAAGAGTGATTCGTGTAATGGATCATCAATAAATTGCTTCTTTGTAGTATAGTTAAGATAGAATATGATGAAGATTTGGTTTCCTACACTAAAATTTTTTGCGTGCATGAATCCTGAAGAGTTGTCCTGTTTGTTCTAATGAATATTGTTCCCATGTATGAATTGTCCTAATTGTGAAATAGTGCAATTTTGAATTAAGACAATACTATTTACACATCTAGGACAGTCATAGTTCTTAACCTCTTCAGTACTGGGATGCATTTTTATTACAAGTTTTGGGTATGATTAGACAGTTTTATTGACATTAGGAAGTGTCTAGGGAGGTCAGATGATTAATGGCCTCAGTCTTCACTATTTTAATCCCCTACATAAGTTTTGAAGCTGTATAAAATCACCAAAAATAAGCAGAATTAATATGAAAACACATCATGGTACTGAGGGGTTAAATTCTCTTCATAAATTTGAATAATGTCTGAATATTTACATAGAATCAAGAAACATTACCTGATCTATTGCATGTTGAGAAGGAGGCATCATTGGAGTCATCAAGTGTGGGTAGTAGAGGGAAGGGTGTGCTGCATGTGGTGGGAAGTGATGTGGATAAGCTTGGTGTGGGTAAGGCATGGACATCTGTGGGTGCATGGAGTGACGGTAGTCTTGAGGGTGAGGGTAGATGTGCTGGTGTTTGGTGGAGGGGAGGTATGTTGTTGGAGGAGGAAGGGAGTGGGAGCCATGGTTGAGGATGGGGAGAGCAGAAGGCTTGAGAATGGATGGAATAGATGTTTGTTCAGTCTTAAAAGAGATGTGTGAGGTGCAGACGTCCCCTTGCCGAGTTTGTGTATCTTGTGGGAGGTGGAGGAAGGGAGAGTTGAGGAGGGAGATGTTGGGTCACTCAGGGTCTTTCTTGGCGTGGCCGAGGAGGAGGAGTCGGATGAGGAGAGTGGCACAAACTGTGAGATGGATGACACTCCTCTTGGGGGCCCCTGAGAGGAACCCTGAAATGTGCAATGTGGTCATATGTTGTCCTTGAAGCACACACTCAGCAGCTGGATTGGAAGAATAGCTATACTGCCACTGTATTTCCTTTCGGTCGTAAAATGCAATTAAATTTGAATGGGGCAATGGAAATAGGGATCACTTTTTTTTATTCCCACAGTGAGACATGACATCCTGTCTGGACAATTTTCTAACTCTGCCTGTTGTAATGCAGTGCTGTTTTAGTTCAGGCTGTTTTTCATTGTCCACACACATGTATATGATAGTGTGTGGGGGGAGGGAAATCTCTAGAGCACAAAATTACAGACTGAGTACTTGACATTTGAAATTGTGTGGAAAACTGCTCATTATAGGGAAAGTTAAGTGAAGCAAGTAGTGACCAAAGCCAGAGGAAATTTGAAAATCCTATGCTATTACAGTGAAAGTAACTGGAAGTTTTGTGTTAGAAACCTGAGGGATGATAGAAGGCTTATATAACTGTCATGGAGAACTTTGTTGTACACCATTTGCATTACATTACATAGAGCAGATAAGCTTCTAAATAAAGTTCTTAGTTCTCTTATAAAGACATATAACAAAGATTGAAAGGAATTACTTACAACAGGAATTCTTTACATTAATCATGAAGTTTGGTTTGATAATTTAAGATACTGTACCTATGTGTAAAGGGACTTACAATGGGGAATATGGTTTTTTGTTGTCCCAGCCAGCGGTATAGTCTTTCTTTTCGGTTGTGGCCCTCAGACAGACCCTGGACTCGCTGAGCACCCTTTGAGTTCAGCCCACACGCCTCCTTAGCACAGACAGCGACACAGGCCAGGCTCACGATACAGTCCAGCACCCCAAGGAGCACCAGTGCCCCAGACACCAGCACTGCCGGCCGCTGCACCAGTACTTCTCCAAGCACCTCCACTTCCTCTTGGGTATCCTGAAGCAAAAGGAAAAGAAAAATGAAGGTGAGACATACTGTTCATGTGTTTATCTATGATTGTATCTAAGCTTCAGTAAGAGATAGTAATTATGCAAGTAAATTTTCTATTATATGCCTACCTTTCAATGACAAAGGGCATATTTCTTAATGTTGATTCTCTCTCTCTCTCTCTCTCTCTCTCTCTCTCTCTCTCTCTCTCTCTCTCTCTCTCTTATTTTAAATCAATTATATTTTGTTTTTATTTCTTTATTGCTTATTGTAAACTGTGATTCCCTTTTAGAAGGAAAGACTATGTTGAAAGGAATAAATGCATAGTAATTTGCTACACACACACACACACACACACCGCGTAATGTAGTGGTTAGCACGCTCGACTCACAATCGAGAGGGTCCGGATTCGAATCCTGGGAAGCGGCAAGGCAAATGGGCAAGCTTCTTAATGTGTAGCCCCTGTTCACCTAGCAGTAAATAGGTACGGGATGTAACTTGAGGGGTTGTGGCCTCGCTTTCCCGGTGTGTGTTGTGTGTGATGTGGTCTCAGTCCTATCCGAATATTGGTCACTACGAGCTCTGAGCTCCCCGCCGTAGGGGAAAAAGCTGGCTGGGTAACCAGCAGACGACCGTGATGAATAACACACAAACACACACACACACACACACACACACACACACACACACACATGGAAACATACAAGTAATTAATTATATGAATGGTTAATGATGAAATATGTCGTAATAAGATAACATTGCAGGGTCATTAAGATCTAAAGTTGAAGGCGTTATTATTTATTGGTCTACTGATAAAATTAACGTGAATAGCCAGAAAGCTTACTTTGTCAGGCAGCTATTAACATTTTGCTGCCTCGTTCATTAGCGACTCAAGGCAAAGGCGCAGGTTTTATTTCATAGTTGTAGTCGCTAACTTCCTTGTTTCTTGAGACAATATAATTCATTTTTTCTCTTAGGAAGGTATTTTGAATATCTTTTTATATCAGTCAAAGAAGTAAGATCGATTCATGTGTTTTCATTAATCAAACTCTTTAACACGTCAAGGTCGACCAAATATTGGAACAGGAAATGTTGAAACTTTAATTACCACACTCAGAGTCTTACTTATCGTGGAATTTCTCCAACACTGACTCAATGAAGACAAAAACAACGAGTTTTCACTCTTGCCGCGGCTTTCACTGTGACGCGCCGCCACGCCAGGCCGGGGTCTCTGGACGCACTCAAGTACGCCTTCCATATTATGAGTGAAAGTGGTGAAGCCGACGGGAGGCAGCGGAGGCGGGATAGTGGCGAAGGCCTCCTCCTGTCATTACCACTGCCAGGCCTCATGGCAGTAATGTTTTAGAGGGTTTCTCATGGAATGGAAACTTTGTCTCTCGACTTCAGGTCTGAGAAGGCAGGTTGTTGTTCGCCTCTTTTTGTTTCACGAGTAAAAATGTGAGCACTATCTGGGAAGCAGTTCACTTGAGACAATGACACAATAGATAAAACTAGCTCGTGTTTGTTGTGATAATGCCAAGACGTGATCTTACGTAATAAAATATTTTAGGGTCTATTGACCTTTCTCAGCCGAATAGTCAGATCTAGAACGTCGGCCTGCTAGCTGCCATTTTAGTGAACTTGTATCCAGAACAAACCAGGTCATTGAGAACCAATAGTTAGCATTCAAAAGTAGCAAATGCCCTACCCAAGGGTGCTACAGCTCCTTACTTGATGAACAGCCGTCCTTTACTCAGCGATGGACAAACGCGAGGAAAAAAAAAAAGATGTATGTAGATTTCGTGTCATGCTTATTATTTAAAACTTGTGTTTAACTTTTGGCTTTTAACAAACGTGTACCTCGAGCTGTTTTCTTTAAATAACGAAAGAATGTGACGTATTTTGGAACAGTGTGTGTGTGTGTGTGTGTGTTACTAGTGGTGGCAGTGTTGGTGGCATGTACTCCATAACCCTAGCAGAGAGAGAGAGAGAGAGAGAGAGAGAGAGAGAGAGAGAGAGAGAGAGGCTGATTGAGATAGCACATGCCTAGTATATAAAACTTAGGTCACGGCAATTTTTTTTTTCTTTTAGAATCGGGAATGTAACCTCTTGCTGCCCCAGTGTGGCCATGACCTGACCTCACTTTCACCGGTACTCGTCACCTTCAGTCACATACATTTTACACAGCAGCAGCAGCAGCACGTGGAAAGTGTCGGCCTCGTACCGGTGCTGGTGTGTGTGTAGGAGGGAGAGGCATTGGGAGAGAGGTATATATTTCCATTCTGGCAGCGGTGGCAATGCGGGCCATGATGGTGGAGGGGATACAGGATGGTGGTGATGGTGGTGGTGGTGGCTGTGACCCGGAGAGATGTTAGACGAATGAAGAGGAAAATGTTCGTCTTCACCTGGCATTGATAAACTTATGTAGATATCTATATACGAAAGCTTGAATTTTTATTAACATCATAATGGTAGAGAGAGAGAGAGAGAGAGAGAGAGAGAGAGAGAGAGAGAGAGAGAGAGAGGAGTGGTTATATTTCCTTCATTCACTCGTGGGTTTTCAAACAGTACCCATCATTGGCTGAGTAATCTGCCTATTCATTACGGCTGCCACCCCCTACACAGCACCACCACCACCACCACCGCCACTACCAAGGATCTCGACCACACGCATTTATCCGTTCCTCCTCGCGTTTGTACCGTAATATTTGTGGCGGGTCTGAAGTACCTTGCTCGAAGGAAGAGTAGCAAAAACAATGATAATATTACCACTACTGCCACTGCTGTCACTGTTACTACTACTACTACTACTACTACTACTACTACTACTACTACTACTACTACTACTACTACTACTACTACTACTACTACTACTACTACTACTACTACTACGACAATATCAGCGATACTTTAGGATCACGTCACCTGAACCGTGTCATATCTTGCCTTCCCATCTATAGTCAGCTAGTCAAGCCACAGTCAGCCAGTCAGCCAGATCATCCATGTTCCTAACCACCGTTCCTTTTCCCACGGTGTCATCCTCCCTCGTTCTCACCCATTCATTTAAGTCATAAAGAAAATGCTGGCTTATGAAAATAAATAATAGGTCCTCGGCTCTATTCTCCCCTATCTTTCTCTTCCCGTCCCTCCCCTCTCCTTTCCTTACCTCCCTCTATCTCTCACCTTTCCTCCCTTCCTCTCCTCCATTACCTTTCCCGCCCCAATCCTCCCTCATCCTTCTCCCTTCATGCAAGGCACATCGGCTCCTCCATTCACATGTCACTAAGGAATTTTTTTTTAAGTCTGAAAGTCATAACACCTTCCTCTTCCTCCCTCTGAGTGTGGAAGGTGAATAATAAGCAGGGAGGAGGAGGAGGAAGGGAGGAAGAGAGGGAGGAAGGAGGGAGAGAGGAAGGGAAAGGTTTACGTTGAAAAATAGAGAAAAAATATAAAATGTTAAGCGGAGGAAGAGGAAAGTAACTGCGCTCGTGTATGTGCAAAACTCTTACATAAGCGTGTGAATCGTATAAGTGTGCGAGAGTGTATGTGAACAAGTAATGGTGAGTGCCCGCGGCAGAGCACCGGCGCCTGAACACTGCCTGGCTGCCTGTCGCCTTCGTGATGCCAGGTCGAGGTGTGCAAAGTGAATGTATATGCCTGCACACTGTGAAGTCATGTCAGGCTCTGCAAGTCATGATGGTTACACTCGATGCGTCACATTGCTGTTATTTTAATGGGTTTGTTTAGTTCTGCTCTGCCCTTGTAGCCAGATGCGACCACCTCCACTTCCAGCATCTCTCCTGAGTCTGAAAGCGGGAGTGTTAACCTCTTCAATACCATGACACGTTTTCGTATTCATTCTGCTTACTATTTGATGATTTTATACAGCTTCAGAAAATTACGTTGGAATTAATATAGTGAAGACTGTGCCCATGTATCTTCTGATCTCCATAAATTCTTCCTAACGTCGATAAAAGCGTCTAATCACACCTAAAACTCATGGTAAAAATGTGTCCCAGTACTGAAGGGGTTAATGTTTTGTTATAGAACATTGGCTAGAAATGTCGACTGTCTTGTCTTGTATACGGAAGTTTCGTTTGTTCCAGGTTTCCCCACTGGTCCGAGAAAGTTCGGTTTGCGGGGAGAAAGATTTAGATGTGAGAGGCATTGTCTCCGTGGTCTGCCGTGGTCCTTCCTGGTGAAAGCCTTGAGCATAGGGAGTATATTGTTTATGGGTGAGGCGTCCTGTGAAGGGAGCTGAATGGAATGATTGCGCAGACCCATGCGTGTTGATTGTGGTGCTTCACTGAAACAGGCGATAAGACAATGAAGCAGGATTTGGGGTTGGGTAGCCAGAGGGTTTTTGAAGACTGCAAACCTTTCATCATAACGTTACCTCGCTGTGAGACATTGGTGCAGCGGTGTGGCCTGTGGGTGGGTTAAGCTTTGAGTGAGGAGGTATGATAGCTGCGCAAATTGTGGTTGTGCTGCACCAAAATTCTATCGTATCTTGATTGATGGAGCACATTGTATTTTAATGAAGTGCATTTTTTTTCGAGAGGATTACGAAAGATAAGAGCCTCGTGTGCATTATACTTGTAGACACCGTTGTTCGTACCTCATTCATGTCCCATTCCTTCAGTTATTTGCCGTTCGCTTCCTCCCGTCTCCTTCCCGTTGCCTTCCCGTCCCAAGGTGAAGCGGCGACCCCAACCTGACCCCACGTAGCGGGCCACCCTGTAGCCACGCTTTCCGCCCTCACCCACGTTATGGTGCAGCGAGGGTGACGTGCGTATTGTCAAGAATTTTCTTTTTCGTGGGAGGAAGAGAGGTGGGTTACAGGGTGAGAGTAACGGCTCACTGCCTCGCCTCCTTACCCGGCACGGTGCGAGCCACGAGGAGTGTCCGTGTGAATGTTTTTTCTTTACTTTTAACGAGGTGGTGTGATTGATTTTTTCCGGACGTAGCTATTATCTGTTCTTCCATCTCATTTGATTACACCTTTACTCGCTGCCTCCCTCTTCTTCCTCCTCTCACCTTGAAAAGAAGAAAAGAAAAGCAGAGAATGAAATAAAAGTCACGGCAGATCCGGAAACAACAGTCTCAGCAGCAGCAGCAGCAACAATAACAACAGTAACACCAGCGACTAAAAAGAAAACGACAGACAACAAAACAGAAAATGGATGCTAGCTGTCTTCCCTTCTCACACTGAAGTTTATTGCCAATCGTAAACCGTAAACGAAGAAGACGAAGACGAAGACGAAGAGAGGGAGAGAGAGAGAGAAAAAAAAAGAAAGTGAAATTGCAAAGAGGTAAAACTATAAATGAGGAAGATAAATTTACCGCTAATCATAAAACGTAAAAATGAAAAAGACTAACAATAAATATACTTTGAATGGTGCAGCATCTTATTGGTTCTCCTCGGCAACAGCGAACCAAAGAGAGAGACGATGAAGGCACCCAGCATCGTCCCCTGTAGGAATTTCATCATCTGACTACATGACGTGACCTCCGACCCATGACTGCCTGCCGGAGTTCACTACAGCGGAGAGGGAGGGAGTGAAGGGGGGGTAGGTCACGATGGGGTTTGTTGGGGGAGAGGGAAAGGTCACAGGGGGTAGGTCATGAGTTTTGAATGCTAGTTGTGTGTGGGTGTGTGGCTGTAAGAGAGAGAGAGAGAGAGAGAGAGAGAGAGAGAGAGAGAGAGAGAGGCCCTTTAACCTCTCTTACCCTTCCCTACCGTACGTGGCCAAGAGTTCCTCAGGTAAACTAATGAGATTCCCGTGAAGAGAGAATAATTGCTCTTGTAATTTGGAAAAGAGATAATTTTCTTGTAGCCAGGAGAAGAAGATGGAGAAGGAGGAGGAGAAGGAGAAGGAGGAGGAGAAGGAGGAGGAAGAGGAGGAGGAAGGGAGGGTAATAATTAGATCGAAAATGAGGTGCAGAAAATAATACGTTTTTGTGTAGTGGTAATGACGAAGCGAAAACGTGAGTCAATGTGAATCATCCCTGACAATAAGTTGAGTCAAAAGCGTCAAGGATAGAGAGAGAGAGACAGTCAACAGTGTGGCCGGTCAGTGACGAGAGAGCCTGTTGTTCTTACTCGCAATTTTTTATCTATTTTTCTTTTTACTACAAGCAATGTGGAGTTCCTTGTTTAAAAAGGCTAGAAGATTGGTTTCCTGAGTCTCTCTCTCTCTCTCTCTCTCTCTCTCTCTCTCTCTCTCTCTCTCTCTCTCTCTCTCTAATAAGCAGTGTTTGACATGGGTGTGGCGGAAGGTTGCTCGCCTGACAAGTGCTTGATGCCTTTCTAGTACAGCACATTAACATTCTCGTGGCATCTCCGGTATACCAGATGCAGAAATAAACGTCCAGCTTGGTTCTCTTTTCTCAATGTGCTTAAGTAATTGTGATAAAGAAATTTTGAGGTGTCGATGGAGATAGAAGAAGGTGTGTTCGTGCCTCGGGTCAAGCGTCTACTAAAGGGCTGAGGGGCTGAGGGGCTGAGGGGCCGAGAGCCGTCCATTGTTTTATCTTGGTGCTGAGTCGTGACTGTTCTGGTGGAAGTGTTGCTGAGGAAATGAAAGTAAAAGAAGGAAAATAAAAAAAGTATAAATGAATTTGAAAAGAATACAAAATCATCACGAGTTGTGGCACGATATAAACTTTCACCGCGGTAAAAAGTTTCATGTAAGAGATGACTGTCCAGTTTTTGTCCGTCCATTTACCGCCGCCATGAGAGAAAACCACGTGTAAACAACTCAACCGACAGCTGTAGTGATTGTAGAGTTCAGGGAAAACTTGTTAACATTTCATTTATTGTGCAAAAAAAAAAAAAAAAACTGCACGAGCCAAGTAGCTGAACTTTATTTTACGATGCAGTGAATGTTGAAATGTTCCACACGCGAAGGAACGTGTTTGCAGGTTGAGAATGACTGTTATCGGCCGTGCAGAGTTATGATAGTCAACCTCAAGCTTTTCGAATGGCACATGGAAATACTAGGAATAATAGAGACTGAATACTTTGATTATTCAATGCATATTTTTTGTAAGTAATCATTCTAGGCTCGAGGATAGCTATAGATGAATTTCTCAAAAGCCAGAAGCTCCAAGAAGGGTGCATGAACTTAGAGAATGTTGAAGAGCACTGGTGAATAGAGCACTCGTTGACAGCTTGAAAGAGAGCCCTGCCATGCGCCACCCTTGCTTTGATTGCCAAGATTGTGACTGTGTGGTGCAAAAGAGGAAAGCTTGATACTTGGTGGTTTGTGCCGTGATGGTGATGACGGTGATGGCGGTGATGGCGGGGTGTTACAGTGGCACGGCACTATAATAACCGTGGTAGGAATGGCATGATGGCTGCAGGCACGTCGCTGAAATGCCGCTGCTGGAGGTTATGTGGCTGCACTGGATTCGAGGGTACGAGGCCACGACCTGTACGCTTCTGGTTCAGTAAAGGTGAACAAATCTATATAGAGCTTGACACAGACAGTGACCGACATGTGACTTTGACCTCCCCCCCAGGTATAGCATTATCCCCTCCACCTGCGACCCGCGCCTTGCCTATCTAACATTACCAGCGAGGGCAAAAGTGAAAGTAGAATATACACTCTCATATAAAGAGACGAAAAAGAAAAAAATGATGGTAATTTAGGCTCGTCATGTACTTAGGCCACGAGGCGCAGGAAACGTCGATGATACACTAGAAATTCATACCAGCGTTTAGATAAGAGCGCAGCAAGTTCCCGGGAGAAAGTGAGAGGGTGTTAGTGGGCACCAGCAGGAGAGGGAACACGTGGAGGCGCGGAGGCTGGTGAACCAATGATGGGGGGCGTCTCTCCCCATACCCCCCTCCCTCACTGGTCTCGCAGGCCACACGGGGCTACTCTCACTCGGGGTTACAACTGACGAGGAGGAGAAAGAGAAAGTGCACAAGCTTTCTCTGCTCCTGGGTATGACTTTCCACTCTCGCTGGCAGTCTGACGGTGCTGAAGTACAGTACTAAGGTGCCGGCCAATAACCTGCTATATAGAGAGTCAAGGAGGAAAACTGCGTGGCTGCCTCAACCACCTCCACCGCTGCCTCTCATCACCCCGGCCTTGGCAGCAGCGGCGGGGCAAAGGAAAGGCGAACGGGGAGTGTGAAGAGGAAAAACTCTTGACTTCCAGCATCCGTATGCTGAAGTATACGTGATCGAGGCTGATTTCTCTTTTTTAATTCCCCTCACGATCAATGGTGGGACGTGTTAGGGAGAAACACACACACACACACACACACACACACACACACACACACACACACACACACACACACACACACACACACACACACACACACACACAAGATAATTTAATACTGTGAAGGAAAGATTATATTTATTAAAAGCTTCATTCCCATCTGATATAGAGAATTATTCACCTCTTCCCTTCATCCAGCTCCTCTCCCTCCCTCTCTTTTCCCTCTTTGTCACCAATTAGTCTCACCTGTTTAAGTGATTTCACTCATCGTGTTCAGTGAAAATGGCTCTGATTTGTAACGAATGTCAGGAAAAGTGTGTGTGTGTGTGTGTGTGTGTGTGTGTGTGTGTGTGTAATAATCTCACGTCCTTAGTTCTTCCTCCTCTCATCCTGCCACTGAGGGCCACAGCTCGGGAAAACACAGTAAATGAACCAATAGTGAAGCATTGCCGTCTCGTCTCGTGGCAGGGTGTTCGGCGTGAGGCAACACACTCGGCTCAGAAAAAAAGTGAAATCATAGTGTTGGCCTTTACCACGGAACACTAAAAACTCCTGGTTGTGAAAATACGGCCTCTCATTTTTCTTGGAGTCGAAAGCTTTCTGACCACATAAGTTCGTGTGTAAAGATACATTATGAAAAGTTAGAATGCTTAGGTTACTTTAGGTTAAGTTAGGTTAGGTTGGCATGCATACTAACACACACACACACACACACACACACACACACACACACACACACACACACACTCCGCATTTACTCTCTTACATTCTATTTAAGATTAGACTGTTTATCTTATAAACAGCCTAGAGAGAGAGAGAGAGAGAGAGAGAGAGAGAGAGAGAGAGAGAGAGAGAGACTCGTATTCTCAAACACTGCTTCACATCCACTATTTCAAAAGGCTCTATTTAAATTTACACGAATTTTCTAAGGTGTGTTTATGTTTCTAGAGGCAGAGTGACAAGATTTCTACATTATTAAATGGAGAACCACTCTTGAAAACCCCGTTAATCATATCTGTGGCCTTTGAAATTAATCGTGGTGGGAGAACAAAGCATTTCTGAATAGGGCTTCTCGAGACAGCACGGACAGAGCCGGACAAGAACAGGACCAGCTTACTAATGACCACAGCGTGTCCTGAGGCGTCGCTTTCTTTTCTCCGTGGTAGTATTTACAATCGTGGTTCTAGCGGGCGAGGAGGTTCACATCAATTAATGAAACGGGATGCGGAGGCCTACAAAAAGTATACAGCATTTCCCGTGATTTGTGAGAACAGGATATAGCGTCGCGTCTTTTTGTTTCTCTTCACATCTTCCCTTCCCTTAACCTACCCTCCTGTTGTTTATGTTTTCCTTCCTCTTTCTCTCGCTCTCTCTCTTTCTCTTTCGCCCATATTCAGAAGCATCTTCTCCTCTCACTACAAAGACAACTAGCCACGTTTTCAAGACAGTTTCTCCTTTTAATAAGCTAGGAATTTTACCAATCCATCACCAGAACCATAAAAAATACTCTTAAAAACACGATTATCTTCAACTGGAGTCTTTGAAACGCAGTGATGGTGATACAGCAAAGCGTTTCAGAATATGGGTCTCTCTGTTCTTTCTTTACAGTACGTCTGTCTGTTGCCACTGAAGCTCATAACGTGTGTGTAAAATAATACCATCACGTTTTCTTCAATGGTCATTGTCGGAAATCAAACAAGTTATCTCATTCACTTCTACTGTCTTCTGCCTTTCCTCTCAGTCTTACGTCTTCTTGTCTTCTAATTTCCTTCAAATCTTTCAGTTGTCAAGTTTTGTAAGATTTTCAGCATGTTAGACTTTAAGATTGAGGAAAAAGTATCGAAAATCAATCATCGTGTCACACTCATTCTATCTTCTGCCTTGTCTCTCAGTCTTATGTCTTTTAATCTTCAAATTTCTCGGTTGTCAGGTTGTCTAAGGCGATTTTCTGCACATTAGACTAAGGCCCGTATTCTGAAACACTTTACTTTCTCACCATCACTGCTTTCCAAAGGCTTCAGTTGAAGATGCTCTTGTTTTTAGGTGTTTTTATGGTGCTGATGATAGATTGGGAAAATTTCTTGTTTATTGAAAGGAGAAACTGTCTTGAAAACCCGGTTAGTTGTCCCTATGGCCTTGCAAAATTGTCGTAGTGAGAAGGAAAGACGTTTCTGAACATTGAAATAAGATTGCGGAAAAATTGTTGACCATGATTGTAACTAAATTATAGTAGGTGAAGTAGCAAGAAAATACTTTAATATTCGTTAGATGTCTGTGTCTATTTGAGAATATTCATTAGGCATGTTCCTTCTGTTTGTTTTCGCTGGTTCTTAATGGTGTTCATTTGTCTAAACAGATAAAAAGTGTGCAGAAGCCGCCGTCACCGCATCCGGCCCATTTTGGCGACCTGGAGCACCACAACCGGACGCGACATCCCTGTGGGGATCTTGTCGCATCGAGGTAAAGTACACGTCAGTTCAGAGCAAGGCATTCTGTTGACTTTGTAAAGAGAATAGTTCCTCCTGACACTTGCTTTCTTTGTCAATGTGAATGTACCGAGGATTGTAAGGAAGGCTGCATCATGACAAATGGCACTACACTTACTCGTTTGCCATATGATGGTGTGTAATTGCAATGTACTAGATTTTCAGGTTAATGCAAAGTCAGTAGAGGCTTTTAACAGAAAATGAAGAGGGAATATATTAGACAGGCATATGTATTTATGTAATATCAAGAGACTGGTGAGTACAAGTCTATATATTGAAAGCTGCCTTGCCTTGTGTTTGTATTTTCAGCTTCCTATAACTTGACTACCTTAAAGAGGGGAGCCTCAAGATTCTTTTGGCTAATTCCATCGAAACTTTAAGGGGACTGGCAACTAAGTGGGGGATTTTTTTTTTTTTTTTTTTTGTTGCCCTTGGCCAGTTGTTCCCTCTTACATAAAAGAAAAAAAACTATAGATTAATCTCTTGTCGTCTTGTTTTTCGCAACTTCCCTGATGTTTGTACGTTCTTATGTTCGCACAGCGTCTCTAATGTTCTTATGTTCGTGCGGGTTTCCTAATGTTCTTATGTTTTAATGTTCCCGCAACTTCCCTGATCTTATACGTTCTTGCAGCTTCCCTAATGTTCTTATGTCGTCGTGTCAGTATCAGCGAAGATCACCAAGGAGCACGTTTCCTTTAGTCCTAGAAGCCTTTATATGTAGCACTCTATCTTGGGGGGAATTGTGCTTTTCTAATGTCCCCTCAACTTCCCTGATCTTACCTTCTTACAGCTTCCCTAATGTCCTTATGTCTTTGTGTCCGTCGTGTCAGTATCAACGAAGATCACCGCGGGGCAATCATGGTAGCGTATGTCTGTGGTACTCTGTCTTGGGGAAGATTGTGCTTTTTTAATGTCCTCTCAACTTCCCTACACTTATACGTTCTTGCAGCTTCCCTGATGTTCTTATGGCTTTGTGTCCGCCGTGTCAGTATCACCAAGGATCACCAAGGGCTACGTTTCCCTCCGTGTTGGAAGCGTATGTCTATAGTACTCTGTCTTAGGAAAGATTGTGGTTTTCTAATGTTCCCTCAATTTTCCTGCACTTATACGTTCTTGCAGCTTCACTAATGTTCTTATGTTGTCCTGTCAGTATCAGCGAAGATCGCCCTGGGCCACGTTTTTTTCAGTCCTGGAAGCGTGTGTCTGTAGTACTCTGTCTTGGGGGAGATTGTGCTTTTCTAATATGCAAATGGGTTGTGGTCAAGGAAAATTGTGGTGGGGAGCGAGGCGAGGGTTGGCGTGGGAGGGGAAGGGGCAGGCAGAGGCCTCCGCGGCAGGTGGCGCCAGGAACCCTCAAGCCCTTCGTGATGAGACGCCGGTAATTTCCTGACATCATTGCCTTGACGTGTAACTGTTGTGTGACGGATTATACACATCACGGAACCTTCAGATTGAATGTACTTAGATAATATGACATTCTAGCCAGTCAACAGATTTAACGCGCTTTCTTCTATCAAATCGTACGTAGTCTCAAGTTACAGGTAATTATTTATTCAGATTTTCTATCTGTTTATTCGAATTCCGCTCATTAGATACAGCAAACAGCTTTTTTTTATTTATTCATTTATTTTTACATGTTTGAAACTATCGGTACCCATTTATTACTTCCACTGTCATAGATTTTGCCCATCTGTAACTCTAGACAACCTACAATATCCTTTCGAGTTCTGGATACCTCAAATTATCAAAATCCTTTGCTTTCTTATTTCTACAATTTCTTGTACCTCTCACAGACTTAACACACTCCAATTGTACTTCTTTATCGCGGGCTTAACCCCTTCAGTACTGGGACATATTTTTACCATGAGTTTTGTGTACGATTGGACCATTTTATTTACATTAGCAAGGATCTATAGACGTTAGAAGATTAATGGCCACAGTCTTCACTATTTCAATCTCCCACACACAAGTTTCTAAATCTGTATAGAATCACCAAATAGTAAGCAGAGCCAATATGAAAACGTGTTCTGGAACTGAAAGGCTTTGTGAAAACGTAAGAATTAACACACTTGGTGGAAGGAAACCTCAGTATAGTGGCAAATCAGCGTGGCTTCGAGGAACGCACGTCTACCTTCCCGTCCGCCCCTCCCCTTCTCAATTAGGCGTAAGGTGGTGTAAGGTTCTCCGACGAAGCCTTAAGAATATGCTGACTTTTTTCTCCCCTTCCGCACGTTGTTGGGAATGTAAGTACTCGCAATACTCTCTCTCCCTCTCGTTTCTCTCATTAAGCGTTACTAATTTCCCGTTTTCTTCACTCTCTCTTTTCTCCCTTCTCTCCTTTCCCCATTTAAGAAAACTGAACATTCTCACCACCTTCCATCCACCGCACCCTCCTCGTTCCCTCTCTCTTTCTCCGACTACAAGAGATTATTCGCCTGTTAATCTCCCGTCACTTTCCACTTTCTACGGGTGTGTGAGCGCCTTCATAAGCTCCGTAGAGGGCGAGGGTGTGTGTAGAGAGGGCTGGGAAGGAATGGAAGGTATGGAGAAGGGAAGAGAAAGAAGGGGCGGTGGTTAGTGATTGAGAGAAACGAATTAATGAGTGTAAAATTGCAGAAAGGAAAGAAAGGAGAGGGTTGAATTGGAATGAGAATGGTGAAAAGTACTGGAGTGTGTTGCTGTTGGTGGTGGTGGTGGTGGTGTTGGTGGTAGTAGTGGTGGTAATAGAAATAGTAGTAGTAAAAGTGGTAGTGGTAATAAGATGTAGTAATAATGACTTAGTAGTTCTACAATAAAGGAAAAGAAAAAGGAGGACTGTGACATTTTGATTCCGTTATAGTGATGTAGGGAAGTTGTAATTATCTCTCTCTCTCTCTCTCTCTCTCTCTCTCTCTCTCTCTCTCTCTCTCTCTCTCTCTCTCTCGTGTATGTGTGTAATTCACCTCGGTCGCCTGCTGGTCACCCAGCCAGTCTTCCCCAATACGGAGCGAGCTCAGAGCTCATAGACCGATCTTCGGGAAGGACTGAGACCACAACACACTCCACACACCGGGAAAGCGAGGCCACAAACCCTCGAGTTACATCCCGTACCTATTCACTGCTAGCTGAACAGGGGCTATACATTAAGAGGCTTGTCCATTTGCCTCGCCGCTTACCGGGACTCGAACCCGGGCCTCTCGATTGTGAGTCGAGTGTGCTAACCACTACACTACGCGATGTGTGTGTGTGTGTGTGTGTGTGTGTGTGTGTGTGTGTGTGTGTGTGTGTGTGTGTGTGTGTGTGTGTGTGTGTGTGTGTTGTTTTCGAACTATATGCTGGCACTCTCTCCACCTGTCTCCACCAGTTAGTTGCTTCTCACACTTATTCCCACCTGTCACGCGAACACCACCACCACCACCACCACCACCACTACTACCTCCACTATTATCACAAAGCTTCCAACAAACAACTAACAACCTTTCCTACCTACAACACCTCACCACCACCACCACCACCACCACCATTACCTTTATCCTTAAGCATTAGCACCATCCCCCACCACCACCACCACCACCACTCGTATCTTCATCACCACCTCATCACAACTACACGGCAACCTCCTTTAGCGAACATCAACTCTCACTAACGATAAGCACCTTTAGTTCCAGCCCCCCCCACTCCACATACACTCCCTCACAACACACTATATAGCACTCACTCCCGCTATCATTGTTCCCGTCCGCTGCACCGGGACTCATATTCAGGTCTAGGATTTCCCACGATGACCCCCGCGCCAGGAGTGCCACCCTACCGCCGTTCGTCTTTCTTCGTCCAGAGTTCTAGCTAGGTAAGAGGGAAGGAAACGGCGCGGCGGCTTCTGTACCGTTACGTGAAGGGTCGGGATGTGTGTTCTAGGTGACATGTCTCTCGTCTCCTGCCTATTATCTTTTTATCGTCCCCGAGTTCCCAGATTGCGTGTAGCAGACTGATTCATAGCGCACAGATAAATGCACACATACAAAGAGGGCGACATGCGAATACGTAAAAATAACACATGAGAAGGCAAATAGAAAAGAGATACACAGACGAATAGACAGATAGATAGATACATAAGGTTTAGCAAGAGAGAGAGAGAGAGAGAGAGAGAGAGAGAGAGAGAGAGAGAGAGAGATGCATTCAAACTACTATTACAAATACGATTGCCCTTCTCTTCTCTCTCTCTCTCTCTCTCTCTCTCTCTTGCCATGCAGGTTCTACAAATAACACGTTGCCAAGAGGTGGAGGGGCGGCAAGAACCTTTGTAATCTCTGCACACCGCCAGAAAGACTCACAGACGCGTAAAAAAGGTGAATGAGGAAGACTGTTTACCTGGACAATGGAATAAGATTGACGTTTGTTCATTACTCCCTCGGTATTTCTATTTCTGGTCTCCTTTCATCCCTTCCTTATACCTTGCTGCTTCCTATCCACTTTTTCCGACCTCCTACTCCTCTTCCTCTCTCTCCTCATAATCACACCTTACCCCCGCCCTAGTAACCCTGGCATTGTACCTCTAATACAAGATTGCTTTCTCATTCTGCCAAATTCGCGTAATGGGACGGTTGCTTCATCACCCTAGCGTCGCATGTCGTCACCTCCATTAGCTGCCTAAGTCTTACGCAGTGTTGTCACTCTCACCGTCATCAGTGCCACCTGTCACCGTGTCCCTCATATGTATCTCAAGTGCATGCAAAGCACAGACACTTGACTCATGCCACGCCCCCTTCAGTGCTTGCGTGCTTCTCCCATACCCGCATCACGTATCAGGACTGCCTCTTGCTACACTAGTTTTGCACATTTACATTCCGTTCTTATTTTTGTGTTGTTGAATCTAGTGGATGAAATGTATGAGCTTTTTTTTTTTCTGTTTTCGTATTTTGGATTGAGAAAATGAATGCCGCGTAGTGTTAATTTTATTTGTAGATTCATAAAACGTAATACAGTGTTCTCTCCATGTTTTATAGCTGACCCAAAAGTAATGTTATTGAGAACCCCACTATTAATGTTCCGTATCAAAGCTCCGTGAGTCACCCGAAGCAGTCCCCTCGAGTGAGACACCAACCGATGAGTCAGAACACAGTCACAGTTTCCTTGGTACACATCGGTGCGTCCCTATTCATCTGTTCGTACTGAGGTGTGGCCTATTTTTCATACATCGTCTCGCTTTCTTGTCATCAGGCTTCAGGAAAATGCGATTAATAAACAACAATGAGTGAATCGGAGTTGTTGGTAAGCCTGTGCTCCGGTGGCCGCGCGTGTGAAGGAAGAGCCGCGGGAGGCAGGGGCGTGACGGGACTGTCGGACGAGCATCACCAGCACCTCATCTCGCCACACAGAACCAAATCAAGCACGGCACTGTAAAATAGGTACAAAATCAGTACCAGACCATACCAAACTGTAGACGCCCACGACCGAAGGCAATGAACACCAAACAAGACGCGAAAAAATAACCATCAACAAAAACAGAGCGACGCCAGCCCGAGATATGCACAGAATACATGATAAACCGCCGTCAAACACGTACAACTACATTAGACAGGGATAAATACCAAGACAACAGAGAAAAAACACCAACAGACAAGTAGACCGACACCAAACCAAGCTAAACAGCAGTGATAGACAGAAAGCGTTGAAATAATACCTACGGAGACAGAGCTGCACCATATTCCGAAACGCTTCCCTCTCTCACCTCGATCATTCTTAAAGACTATAGAGACGATTAGCCAAGTTCTAAAGAGTATTTTTCTGTTGGTGATGCAGGAAACTTGTTAATATGTCACTAGAATTACGGGAAGATCCTTAAAAAACCCGTATCACTTTAACTAGAGCCCTTTGAAAATAGTGAAGGTGCAGCGCGGAAGTGTTTCAGAATAAGAGCCTTTTATTTCTAGACTCAAACCAGGCCAAGTATCAGCAACAAACAAAGGCAAGGCAGCACCACACGACACGACACTCGACACACTGTACTGCCGGTGTAACGGATTCAGACTCGTCACGGATTGATCGCCTTCACGACAAACACCATACCAAAGTTGAAAATATGAGCACTACCGTGTATGTTTCAGTAGATAAATGAAAAAATTATGTGTATTCAAATTGTGATTTTCGAACGGCGAACAGAAAATAGAGAGAGAAAAAACTTGAGTACCATGACGCGTTTCCATAGTCTTTCTACGTATTATTTGGGGATTTTATACAGCTTCAGAAACTCATGGGACTGGATTAAGATAGCAAAGACTCTGGCCATTCATCTTGTGACCTCCATAGACCCTTCCTAATGTCTGTAATATTGTCTAATAGTACGCAAATCTCATGGGAAAAAGATGAAGGGGTTAAAAAAGATGCCATTCGTCTTTTAGCAATTGTTGTCTTGTTTGCTCTTATCCACCATAACTTACTGATTAAATTGTCCACATATTCTTCTTCTCACGTATGCCGGTGTTACAATTAACTCTTCAGTACTGGGATGCATTTCTACCTTGAGTTTTCGGTGTCATCAGACGATTTTATATACATTAAGAAGGATCTATAGCAGTCAGAAGATTAAAAGCCAAAGTCTTCATTATTCTAATCCCTCACGTAAGTTTGTGAAGCTGTATAAAATCACCAAATAGTATAAGCAGAATGAATAGGAAACTGGTACTGAAGGGGTTAAAACTGATAAATCGATAGACATTTTAACTGAGGTATTTGGTGTGAGAACCATCGGCTACGTGAAGGCTCTCAGTTCGATACACTGGACCAGTAGATCAACATTGTAGCACGTAAGCACTTTGCCACACCAGCAGGAAGTTGGTACGAAGTTTTTCAGTGACCCACAAACGTCAAGCAATAGCGCTACATTCTCCTGCATGCCGTTTGACCTTCCGAGATCGTCTTATTGGCTGTTTTATAGAGGCAGTAGGCGATTACGGCTCTTAAAACACAAATTTGCAAGTCTTATGCGTTGGTTTTTCTCATTGTCTCGGAATCTAAAGAAAATGGGAATATTGTCACTAGTGTCTGGGTCTCTCTCTCTCTCTCTCTCTCTCTCTCTCTCTCTCTCTCTCTCTCTCTCTCTCTCTCTCTCTCTCTTAGCAGCGATAAAGTGCGAAAGAACTTGCTTCCTCATAAATATCTCATCTTTTTCTCCCCTTTCTGCGACCCGGGAATCTCTCATGCGCGTCCAAGTAAGAATGTGGGAGGACACGGGGCGGCGGGCTGCTCACCTGCTCAGTCCACGCGG
>NC_059269.1:9816128-9873628 GCF_017591435.1 Portunus trituberculatus | reverse complement strand
ACGATTTAACACACCCTGTCCTTTTCCCAAACGCAAGGTCGCACGCATGAGAGACGGTATAACATCCATTTATTTTCCCTTTTATTATTTTGATGGGGAGTCCCGCGGCGAGGAGTGGGTGGGAGGTTAGGGGAGTGTTAGTGAGAGGTTCCCAGGTCTTAACTCTCGTCCTTTTGGTTGCCTTTTACACCACGCAGAGGATAAGGCGTCATGCATATCCTTGTTTTTATGATGACTGAGGAGGAGGTGGTGGGGGAAGAGAATAAGGAGGAGGAAGAGGAGGAGGAGCAGGAGGAGGAGGAGGAGGAGGAGAGGAAGGAGAAGGAGAAGGAGGAGGAGAAGGAGAAGGAGGAGGACGAAAAAGAGGAGGAAGAGGAGGAGGAGGAAGAGGAGGAGAAATAAGAAAAGGAGGAGGAGGAGAAAGAGGAGAAGGAGCAGGAAAAGCAGCAGGAGGAGGAGGAGGAGGAGATGGTGGAAGAGAAGAAGTAGGAGGGCGAGGAGGGAGGAGAGAAAAGAACATTAACTCAAGTGAACCAAATTCTTTACCTCTTAAACAGAATTCATTAAGGAACAATAGCTATTTTCCCACGCTGCACTGCCAGTCTTATTTATATGACACTTATTTGCCTCTAACCGCTTCAGTACCATGACACGTTTACATACTTTTTCTGCTTTCTATCTGATGATTTTATACAGCTTCAGAAACTTAAGTGGGGATTGAAATAGTGAAGACCCTGAGCATTAATCTTCTTACCCCATAGACCCTTCCTAATGTCAATAAAAACTCCTAATCATTCTCAAAACTCAAGGTAAAATTGCGTTCAATAGGTATAAAATTTAGAATGGAGTCTAGGTACAAGTATATGTATGATGGAAGGTTTGGGTGTTGTTACTTACGAAGGCTTGTGTATGACAGTGTCCTTGTTATTGTTATTGTTTAGTGTTTTCACCCCTCCAGAATACGTAAGAAGCTCCATTGTTCTCCTTTTTCGCTCTGTGACGACACTCTTTTGACTGTCTCCATATTTACTTCTTGTGATGTTAAATACTTTCAGTACTGGGACACATTTTTACCTTGAGATTTGTGCATGATTATTAAACTACATTATTGACATTAGGAAGGGTTTATGGAGGTCAGAAGATTAATGGCCACAGTCTTCACTATTTTAACTCCTTCAGTACTGGGAAATATTTTTACCGTAAGATTTGTGTACGATGTTTTATTGACATTAGGAAGGCTCTATGGAGGCCAAAGGATTAATGGCCAGAATCTCCACTATTCTAATCCCCCACGTAAGTTTCTGAAGTTGTGTTAGGTCATCAAATAGTAAGTAGAATGAATGTAGAAACGCGTCATGGTACTGAGGGAGTGAACAAGAACGCATTATTATTGTCTATTAACTTTTTATGGATGCTCTTGGGTGTTTTTCAATGCACAAGGTCGATGTGTGCCTTTGTTTTCTCTCATTAATTTTATTTTTCCTTCTTTCGACAATGATTTCTGGCTGTCGTGACTTTTCCGTTTTCTTTTTGTGCAATTCAACTTTTTTTTCTCTCTTTTCTTTCTCCTACTGTGACTCGCTCGTTTTTTTCCGTCGTGTTTCTATTTCTAGTTTTTTTTCCTCTAACGTACACTTTTTTCACTTTCTTTCTCCCCATTTTTGGTCACGTTGTAATGAGTCTCTTTGCTGTGGTTCTTATATGGGTGACTTCAATCTTCCATCACACTCGCGCTATTTTACTTCTTCTTCATGATTTGTATGTTCTTTTTTTTTTCCAGGCTTTTTTCTTCCGTAACTCCATTAACATTAACGCTCAATTTACCCGCGTTAATCATGCTGCACTTTGTTTATCCTCTAGTTCTTTCTACCCAGAGCTCATTAACCCCATCTACTGACCTTAATTGACGTCTTGTTTACTTAGATTCACAAGTCTCACCTCCCTCGTACGTTTGCTGCCTATAAGAGGAGAAATGATAAGCATAACTGGTATTTCAACCCCTTCGATACTGGGATACATTTTTACCTTCAGATTTGTGTATGATTAGACCATTTTATTGACATCAAGAAGGGTGTATAGAGATCAGAAGATTAATGGCCACAGTCTTCACTATTTTAATCTCTCACATGAGTTTCTGAAGCTGTATAAAATCACCAGATAGTAAGCAGAGTGAATATGGAAACGCGTCATGGTACTGAACGGGTTAAAAGAGGTATTCAGGTTACTGCCACGTTGCCAGTCATTTTTTATTTCGCTATGGGCCTTTACAAGTATCAATGTTTTCCTTCTTCCGTCCATAGCCTGCCCGAGCACCGTGACTCCCCTCGATGATGTGTTCTGTGTAACGAAAGCTGCCACGAGTAACGGTGCGCCGAACAGCTGCCACCTCCTTTTGACCAGGTGTGGGTGTAGTGCGCAGCGAACACACGCATGCACACACACACTCACGCACACGCACACGCACATGCACGCACGCCACGTTACACTTCCACACGTCTTGCAGTGACCTAGAGACACGCAGATGATGATCGCTCGTTTCCTCCGCTACGTGAATATTTTCTTTCTTTCTTTCCTCGATTCCTTTCCTGCTTCTTTCCTCGGCTACTCCTCTTCCTTGTTTTCCTCTCTCTCTCTCTCTCTCTCTCTCTCTCTCTCTCTCTCTCTCTCTCTCTCTCTCTCTCTCTCTCTCTCTCTCTCTCTCTCTCTCTCTCTCTCTCTCTCTCTCTCTTGCCGAATGATATAAAAACTCGTTTACTCGACAATTTATTTTTTTTTCTCAATATTTGGTCTGCATGCTTCTCTGCCATTACTGATCTCGCCATACTTTTTCTTCTTCCTCTTTTTTTTTTTTTGTCTCTCTCTGCCTGCATGTTCTCAAATGCCGGTGGGGAGAAGGGCGGTACATATAGGCTGTTACCGTCATGAGGATGACCTAATAAATAATCATGAACCGAACCTCACATATCCGCGTTTCTGGCTGCCGCGTCCCCCGGGCTACCGCGAGACGGACACACCCGCGGGCCACTGTACACTTTTGTTACCTGGAGTGGTCGCCTCGAGGGAGGGAGAGGCCAGCAAACGAGTGGAAAGTCTTGATCAAGATGAGTTAGAGAAATCGCCCTTGCACTAACTTTTCCGTCTGAGAAACTTATATATTTCCCCTTCGCTTCAACGCACGTCCCCTGCGGCGCTCGGCAAGCAAACCACACTGCTAGAGTTTAGAAAATTGTGGATCTCGTCAGCCTGCTAGTGTGCTATGTCTCTGAGAACCACCGGCGTCACTGCTGCACGTGTTGTTTACATTCACTAGACTAGACAGTAAACAATGCGTGTGTTTGTTACATGTTATATCTTACCGGATTTCCTTGCATGGCGACAAGAAACAATACCAAAACAATTCCAAACCAATCGAGCTCCTTTATATGCTACGATATTACTCCATTTCATTATCTCATTTACATCCGCTTCCTTTTATTTAGAGCAATAACTGAGAAGTAACATTAGAATAGGCAAATTAAGCCCTTCAGTACCTTGACGCGTTTCCATATTCATTTCTGCTTTATCTATTTGGCGATTTTATAAAGTTCCAGAAATTTAGATGGGGATTAGAATAGTGAAGACTTTGGCCATTACTCTTCTGACCTAAATAGATCCTTCCTGATGTCAATAAAATCGTCTAATCGTACCCAAACTCATGGTGAAAAAGCGTCTTGGTACTGAAGGAGTTAAAACACACATATGGTGCTGCGTTACTTTTCCAAGATGCTGTGGTTGGTGTGAGTGGTGAGCGTCGTGTCGTGGGTGTGAGGAAGACGGCCTTGGTGAGGAGGTTCAAGGAAAAACAGAGAGAGAGAGAGAGAGAGAGAGAGAGAGAGAGAGAGAGAGAGAGAGAGAGAGAGAGAGAGAGAGACACTTGTTTTTCTACCTCCTCTTCCTTCTCGTCCTCCTCCTCTCGTCATTAAGTTCTCTTTCTGTGGTGAGGCACAGCAAAGATTGACGCTTGTTTGTTTTCCTCCTTCCCGTGTCATTAAGTCCCCTCCAGCGGTGTAGTAAAATAGAATTGCATGTTTAGAGCCTTTCTCTCTTTCAGGAATAAAATAACGTAACCTCCTGTATAATATTTCTCTCAGTCTTAACTCATCCTTTATAGATATTTTTCCGTCCCTACAAAAATGAGTGTTTAGGAAGTGAGAGGAAGAGATGTGAGTGTTTAAGGGAGTGAGTGTGGGGAAATGAGTAAGAGAAGTGAAGTTTTGAGGGATGTGAGAGATGAAGTGAGTTTGTAGGGAAGTGAAAAGTGAGAGAAATGAAGAATAAAATAACGTAACCCTCTGTATAATATTTCAGTCTTTACTCATCCCTCACAACAATCTTTATGTCTCCAATAAAGAAGTGAATGTTCCGATCCTTTCTCTCAATCAAGAAAAAAATAACGTAATCCTTGGTATAAAATCTCGGTCAGACCTTACTCAGCAATTCCCAGTGTTTTTGTTCCTCGCAACACTCAAAGGCCGGAACTAAATCGAATGTCTTTCACTCTACGTAGACCTGATGATTTTCTTTTTTTTTTTTCTTGCGCAACAAATCTTACTACTTGAAAATATTGCCAGACTAAACTTGCTCTGTCTGGGTAATCACAGTCAATCAGAGAAAGTTGGAGTGGTAAAGTCTTGAAGGAAAACTGCAAATCCTGACTCGCCTAAGTTGTTTTTAATTCGGTGAGGAGATGTAGGTAGTATATCGTGTACTATGCGTCGTATTCACAAACACCTTGCTATTTTCTAAGCCCACAGAGACGACTATCCGGGTTTTCTTGACAGTTTCTCCTTTCAATAAACTAGAAATCATGCCAATCCATCACCAGAACCATAAGAATACCCTTAAAAACACGAGTATCTTCAACTGGACCCTTTAAAATGCAGTGATAGTGAGACATCGAAGTGTTTCAAAATACCAGCTTATAGCATTTCCTCACTACAGTAAAGCTCAATAATGAAACACTTACTATTTATCGAAACAGATCGTCGTGCAGCTAAAATCGTGATACAGTCGTAAAATTAAACACGATCACCTCTTGGAAATGTTCTGTAAATTATGGATCCCTTGAGATTTGGACCTGTATTCTGAACGCTTCGCTCTCTCGTCAACACTGCTTTCTGAAAACTCTAGTTAAAGATACTCGTGTTTTTAAGTGTATTTTTATGCTTCTGGTGATAGATTGGCAAGATTTCTACTTAATTAAAAGGAAAAAATTTGCCATGAAAACCAGAATAGTCGTCTCTGTGCCTTAGAAAACTGTTGCGGTGAGAGAGCAAGGCGTTTGTGAATATGACAATTACTACTCAACCATTTCCAGTTCTTACATTTAAGGGATAATCCACGTAGTTTGCGTAAAGGTGCTCTCTCTCTCTCTCTCTCTCTCTCTCTCTCTCTCTCTCTCTCTCTCTCTCTCTTGTGCGTTCTTCGAATGGACGCATATACAGAGTCAGGAGGAGGGAGATAAAGCGATAGGGAGAAGGGGGAAGGGTCACGGACAGACTCAGGGTGGAAGAGGAGGTTTAAGAGTGGAACAGGTGGAGGCAGCCGGGGAGGGGAATGGGGAATGGGGGGAGGGTCGCCACCATGACCTCGCAACATTCCTTCCCCTGCCCTCCCCCGCCACCGAGGCGTCAGAGAAATTATGAATGTTTGGCATAACACACACACACACACACACACACACACACACACACACACACACACACACACACACACACACACACACACACATATAAGATAAGTTAAATTCTTATATTGTATCCTCTCTCTCTCTCTCTCTCTCTCTCTCTCTCTCTCTCTCTCTCTCTCTCTCTCGCCCTTTGGCAGTCAGACTTTCCGGCACGTAATGCTCCGGTTATTATCTGCAATAATAAATCTATAAAACACATAATGAAACTCCTCGCCGCTCTCTTACTTCCTCGTCGCCACAATGCGCAGCGCCAGCCACCACCAGTACCACCATCATCACCACCAGCACCACCAGCAGCCCGTCACTCACGACCTGCTGCGGGCCGCCTTGTCATGCCTCCCCGCCTCGGTCACCTGATCACAACAATAGCGTGGCTCGAGGTATACCAGAACGCCTTCAAGACAACTCATGCACCTGACAGCGAGTGAAGGGACGCTGCGTGGTACCTAGTGACTGCCGGCCCTCAGGTGATGCGTGTAATTACCGCGTGAGTGATGGAATCGTGACGTGCTTTGCTTGAGGTAATTTTTAGCTATACGTGTTGGCAAGAGCTCCGCGACGTCCTTGCTAGCGTAACGTAATGCACGAGGCAAGACAGGCAAGCTAACCAGACAGCCGCTACGTAACTTGGTCTCCGAAGATGCTGCGTTACTCAACCTGTCCACTATTGATTGGGAAATGTTAATGCCATTTGTTGACATCGATAGAGTCATTATTGGCTATGTGGTTTCCCGGTCTGTTTGAGCCGGGAAGATAAGATTCCCTTGTTACGTTCACTGGTTAAACGGGTAAGATTGGCATCGGGGAGCCGGTGAACAATAACAATAAAAAAAAAAAACACTGCAGGTTCAACTGGTGAGGATATGCAAAGGGGGCACTTAAAAAGCTAGATATAACATGAAACATATGAAAATGACATACACATACATATAACACATAAATAAATACAACAATAAAGAACCCAACCTAACAATAATACTAATCCATCTACACATGCCGTGTAGATGGGAGTAAACTATTCGGCGCCATATCTCTGTTTTTAACACCTGCTTGTGGATATTTCTCGTCTTTCTGCGGTGTTTTCATGTGATAGTTTGAAGTTTGAGGAGAAATGATCTTGAAAGCTAGACAAATCATCACTGTGGTATTTTCAAGTAATTGTTTGAAGTATGCAACCACTTAGGGACTCTGGCAAAGGCTTAGCAATGCACATAAAACGGGGAGGTGGAGTAAAGCACACGCATATCTCATCACGCCAGCATGATCGCGTTCCACATTTTCCCCGCGGCTTAAAATATCGAAATGGTTCGTCGATTTTATGTCAGAAGGGAAATAGCAATTCATTGGAGAGTCTTACAAATCCATCCGGGCGTGGAGAGACTTGATCTGAAGGGAGCTTACGGGGAATGAGTGCTGGAGAGTGGTGATGTAAAGGAAAGTAGCTCCAGGCATCCATCGATTACCTTGTTAAGAAGACGACAACATACCGGCTGATGAAATAACACACACACACACACACACACACACACACACACACACACACACACACACACACACACACACACACACACACACACACACACAAAGGTAGGGGCGACGCTCCCCGGCACTCGCGACCCAGACTTTCACCTGTAATCATGGGAGTTCCCTGCAGGTGATTATGCACGAAAATAATCCCGTAATAGACTGGCTGTGCTCAACCGTATGTTGCAATTTATGACGTGTAATGTGTATCTCTCTAGGTAGTTAGAGAGATAGATAGAT
Organism: Portunus trituberculatus; assembly: GCF_017591435.1. Lineage (NCBI taxonomy): Eukaryota > Metazoa > Arthropoda > Malacostraca > Decapoda > Portunidae > Portunus > Portunus trituberculatus. Next base: position 9,866,136 of record NC_059269.1, on the reverse strand, counting down.
AGATAGATAGATAGATAGATAGATTAATAGTTAGATAAATCGATTGAAAGATAGATATATAGACAGAGAGAGCCAGAGAGAGAGAGAGAGAGAGAGAGAGATCAGCTACAATAAGGAAGGAGTCACAAATAACTTTTCTCCGGTAGGAAGCAACAACTTCATACTTGCTTCCGGAGAAACTCAAAGTGGTGAAAGTTGGAAGGAAGGAAGAAAGGAAGGAGAGAGGAAGCGGAGGAGGAGAGGAAGGACTGTGGAGGAAAGGGAAGTGAATGGAGGGAGGAAGGGACTATGGAAAGTGGATAGGTGGTAGAGTCAGTAATGGGAGGATGGATAGGAATTCAATAGTGGAGAGGGAAGGTGGACTCAAAATGAAAGGAAACTCTGGGCGGAATAGTGGAGTGAGTAGGGTGGAGTGTGGAGTAGTGAAGGCTGGCTGGGGGTGGAGAACAGGGTGGAGGGAGGGAGGGAATTAGGCACAGCAAGGTGTAACGCGCGGCACACACACACACACACACACACACACACACACACACACACACACACACACACACACACACACACACTACGCTTACCATATGTCTATCCAAAATTGGCTTAATGTATGTATTTAGGCATGTTATGTAGCTCGCGCTCACACACACACACACACACACACACACACACACACACACACACACACACACACACACACACACACACACACACACACACACACAAGAGGGACAATCACACTCACAAGGGAAAGGAATGTGTGTAGGCCTATCCTCGTCTCTCTCTCTCTCTCTCTCTCTTCCCTGTTACCTCTCCTCGTCCTTCTCTCCCTCTCTCCCCATCATCATCTCTCGTCCCCTGACCACTGCCACCACTGTTCTCTTCCTTAACCGTTAAAGTTACCCTCTACCTGGCGTCTTTCCTCCTCCTCCTCCTCCTCCTCCTCCTCCTCCTCCTCCTCCTCCTTATCTCAGCAATACTTCCTCCAAACGTAATGTGTATCTGTGTTGTCATCAATCTTCTTATAAAAAACTGCCTCATGTATAGCTTGATTTGATGTCATGATAAGAAAATCCTTGGTTATTTCTTTTCCTCTCATTTTTTTTTCTTATTTTTTTCTTTTTTTCATCTGTCGGGTTTTCTTTTGGTGCTTAATGGTTTCTGCTTTCTTGTGTGTGTATGTGTGTATTTTTTGCTACTTTTCTTGTTTGTGTGTGATTTTTTCTTTTCTTTTTTCTCTGTGTGTCTTTTAATTTTTTTTTTTTTCACTTACAATACGTGTGTCGATAGTGAATAAGTAGAATCACTTTTACTGCTGCTACAACAACAGCACTAACAACTACCCCTACTACTACTACTACTACTACTACTACTACTACTACTACTACTACCACCACTGCCACTACTACTACTACTACTACTACTACTACTACTACTACTACTACTACTACTACTACTTCTACTACTACTACATCTATTACTACCATTACTACTACTGTTCATTTACTACCATCAACACCTCTCCTGTACAACCACTAATATTTCTACAACTATACTTCTACTATTGCTTCTACCACCCACCTCCCTCCACGACGTTCCTTGCCTAGTGCCCTTATCTTTTTATCTTTTTATACAGGAGGGAAACCAGCCAAGGGCAACAACATATTAAAAAAAACGGCCCTCTTAAAATGCTGGTTCCCTTAAAGAATAGTAAAGAAGATTAAGGAAGAAATGTCTTGGTGGCACAAGGCAGCGTGGAGGCCGCCGTCAGCTCCAAATGGCAGGTGTGATAAAAACTCCTACTAACAAATATGTGATCGAGGTTGAGTGAGTGTTTGTCAGTGTGTATGTGATGGTATGCATCGGGAGAGAGAGAGAGAGAGAGAGAGAGAGAGAGAGAGAGAGAGAGAGAGAGAGAGAGAGAGAGAGAGAGAGAGAGAGAGAGAGAGAGAGAGGGTATGGCTTCTTTTTTTTATGCATATTTTCATTAGTTTACAACATTCATACTCTTGGTTCAGAATTATTTGTCTCTTTCTGTCAATTCTAAATGCCGCAGATTTCTGTCTTAATATTTGTTCTCGCGACACGGAGAGCTTCACAAGTATGCTGATCTCCTCCTCCTCCTCCTCCTCCTCCTCGCGGCCCAGCGCGTAAATGGGTCGGGTCAGGGAGTGGTTACAGCCGACCCCGACGAACGGACAACTGGCCACTCACCCCACCACCTGCATGGGTACGTACATACACACTCCCACACACACACACACACACACACACACACACACACACACACACACAAGTAAACTCACCTGATCGACGTACACCGCACGCTGGTGTCTGTTATCCCTGGCCCACGCCGTCGCTGAGAGAATGATGACCAGACCAGAGGAGACGATGCACAGGATGGCGACACACATGAAGCTCACCACATACACCTGCACGTAGGGACGCCGCGAGGAACACACCCCTAAAAACCCAGCCAGTCCTGCCACTGCGCCTGCCCAGAGCCCCACACCAAGCGTGGCCATGGCGGCATTGAGGACCAGCGCCAGGGCCCCAAGCACCACCATGAGGATGGCCAGGAATAGTTTGATGAGTCCCAGCGACAGTGCCAGCTTGGCGGGAAAGAAATGTCCTTGGGGATCTGTGGTGTCCGCCGTGCCGGACACTGACCTGAGGGAACGCCAGGTCAGCCCTCCTCCATTGACGCCCAACCCGACATGGCTGCTAGTGCCTCGGCTGCTGGCTCCCCGCCGCCCGCCACTTCGCCCCCCAGCAGTGCTGGTGCTAGTTTTCAGCAGCACCGCCCGCAACGACTCCCCGCCCGCCATCGCTGCTTCCCTCTAAGTCAACAAAGTTTTTCCAGGCGCCCGCAACAAACGTCACCACCTGGACACCATTCCTCCTGCCACCGTGTGTTCTGCGCTTCACCAACACAAGTCTGGGTCACAAGTGCTCCCTGGCAGGGTTCATCGGCAGTAACTCGCGCCAGGTTCAAGCCAGTCAGGAGTGTTACGGAGCAGCGCGCAACAACCTTCTCTCTGATCTGGCTGTGGGAAGACTAACGCGCAGCGCGGCCGTGGGGCTAAGGTCCGCAACTCGAGCCACTAAGCCGCGGTGCCGGGCTACAGCCGTGCTCTTGCGGTCGCTGGTGGTAGCGGTTGTTGCGAGGAGAGCGAGGAAAGTCCATCCTTCTGAACGATGCGTCGCCCGTCATCCTTATCGTTCTCATCGCGGTCTTATACGCACAGTCCCCATCAATGGATATAAAGATACGTTGCACAATAGTCAGTTTGATCAGTAAACCAAATAATATATTTCTTTAGAAATTCTTTAAATTTTGTAAATTATATATTGTAATAATGTCATGTCGAACTGTTATTGTCGAGTTTTCGGCATCTCAGCTTATGAATAAGCCGCTCTGGTCCACGTTGCGTACTGTCCCGCCACATAAGTACAGACTGCGTTGGAATGCGCCTCATGAAAAATGCTCAAAAAAAGGGTGCGTCTGAGCCCAACCCCAGTTGCAAGTCACGGTCCAGTCTGCTTCTGCGCTGCGTTATCGTGTCGCTGATCTGTAAGCACTCAGATGGCTGACGACTTCCAATCATTTGTAGTAGTGAAGTTTTATGGCGGCGAATATTTACAGGCTATATGTAAAGGACACGTACTGGCGTGACTAGCATGTATGGCCACCGTGGTTCCCCGGAGAGCCTCTTGCCCTTCTCCTGGAGCAAGGCTGGACTGTCTGGCGCCTGCCCAGCAGGAAACATAGATTAACGAGAAAAGTGTATGATGGATCTTCCTGCGCTATACATGAAAAAATGTTTTACAGTGCCCGAAGGTTAAAGGCTCCATTACGGACCAGGACGAAAGAAAGAATTTAACACTCAGGAGTGAGACCGAGAAGCAATTAACAGAAACATGCTGACAAGGACACAGGTGACAGCATGGCAAATATTCCAGAAGGTCTTCGTCTGAAAGCTTTTTTCACATTGAAGCTATGCAGGTCTCATTGACAACTATTTACGTGATAGTTCGACTGAGGCCATAGCTTGCTGCTACTAGAAAAGAAACTTGTCTGGCATTGAGAGGGTGACTGTATACCGTTGTGAGGCGCTGGTGCTACTATTGCTGTACATCAGCTTTGCCTCTCTCTTTGCTCTGCACAATGAAACATTTGGCTCAATTTAAGATTATTTAGCCTTTATCTTATTAAACAAAAGAGGGAGCAGGTGAAACATATTTCATTGATCTGGAAACTATAAAGATCGATTTACACACATCAGTGACGTATCAGTGCCGCGTCCGCTCAGTGCTTCAGTGTCAGTGAAAAAAAAAATCGTTACTTTGAATTCAACCGAGGCATTTAAACACGTCCGGCGCAGTGCCGTGTTTTGACTCTCAGTGTCAGTGACAGTTACGTCTCCGTTCCGTGAAGTTCAGTATCGTCGCCACCGATATTTTTTAACTTTTCACGGACGCCGGACGAGTGTTCTGAGCTCTCAAGAAAATGGATGACGAAGTACTTACTGAATTGGTGCGAAACCATTTTGTTCTGTATGATTTAATTGTCACAACGCAAATATGTGGATAGCAGTTTTCGGACATTCTGAAGTACTGGAAAAATTTTGTTTCATCATCAATTGGTTCCTTGTACAGAGTCGCAAACTCTCCTTCAGTTTCTCTTCTCTTCCATGCTTCAAGTACCCACTTTCTATTTTTTCACTTTTTGTTCTGCCTCCTCCTCCTCATCAAGAATTATGGCATTGTCAAGTCCACGTCTGTAAACTTTGCCATCTTCGAAATCACTGACCATGTTGTACGGCGTCACCACGGACATGTGTGAACAGACGCCACGGAAGCGACATGGATATCACTGACACTGAACTAATACGGTACTGATACCGCACTGATGTGTGTGAATCGACCTTTAATGGGCAAGGAAACAGGATGGCAGTCATTGCATCATGCGTCGCTCCTCTGATCAAAGAAGAATCAGAAAGCGAATGACACTGACGCCCGTATTCAGAAACGCCTTCCTCTCTCACTACGACAAATTTCCAAGGCCACAGAGACAACTAGAAAGGTTTTCAAGACAGTTTATCCTTTTAATAAACTAGAAATCTTGCCAATCTATCACCAGAACCATAAAAATCCCTTAAAAACACGAGTATCTTCAACTGCAATCTTTGGAAAGCAGTGATGGTGAGAGAGCAAAGCGTTTCAAAATACATGCGTCAGAATGGGTTAAAATTGTACAAGAGAAAAGGACAGAGAAGAGATAAGTTAGCATAGAAGCAAAACCATAAGAATACTACTCTTAAAAAAAACGAGTACCTTTAACTGGAGTCTTTGGAAAGCAATGATGGTGAGAGAGCAAAATGTTTCAGAATACTTGCCTCAGAATGGGTTAAAATGGTACAGAAGAAAAGGGCAGAGCATAGATAAGTTAGCATAGAAGCAGCAAGGCTTGGAGGAGTAGAAGTGAAAGGAACTGATGTGGAAGATTTCAAGTTTCCTGCTATTAAACCTTTCAGTACAGGAACACATTTTTGCCATGAGTTTTGGATATGATTAGACGATTTTATTTACATTAGGAAGGGTCTATGGAAGTGGGAAGATTAATGGCCAAAGTCTTCACCATTTTAGCCTCTTTAGTACCGTGATGTGTTTTCATATTCATTTTGCTTACTATTTGGCGATTTTATACAGCTTCAAAAACTTATGAGGGAATTGAAATAGCGAAGACTCTGGCTATTAATCTTCTGACCTTCATAGACCCTTCCCAATGTAAACAGAATCGTCTAATCATACGCAAAACTCAAGGTAAAAATGCGTCCCAGTACTGAAGAGGTTAAGTCTCACATAAGTTTCTGAAGCTGCATAGAATCACCAAATGGTAAGCAGAATGAATATGAAAACATGTTATGTTACTGAAGGGATTAGAATCATGAAAGAAAGAACGCTGCCATGAAAAGAAAAATATATAATAAATAAATAACCTCTATGAAGTATTTGGGTTATGTGACTTTTTTTTTCCAGACCTTAAGACGAAGCACTAAGGTCGAAGGGCAGCAAGTTCTCCTGTGCTGGACGTGAGATGCAAACCTGATGACTACTACCATCCCCACCACAACCACCACCACCACCACCACCCCCGCCACCATGTCTTTTTGTCTTTGGTAAGTGGGAGTTTAAGATCATTCCCCGTTTCAACAAGATCTTTTTATTTACACACACACACACACACACACACACACACACACACACACACACACACACACACACACACACACACACACACACACACACACACACACACACACACACACACACACACACACACACACACACACACACACACACACTGGGTGACAACAGACGACCGTGGTGAATTGCACACACACACACACACACACACACACACACACACATTAGTACTAGTAGTAGTTTATTGACCACAAATTTCATACATGCATGTAACATTGTTTCCCATATTACAACACATAGCCAGATTTTATAAAAATAAATGACACAAATGGTCCAAAATTATCCCGTATAAAAAGGTACGTATCTTAAAAACTCACACAAACACCAAGATATTAATAAAACACAAAACGAACCCTGACAAGAAAAAAAAATAAATAAAAAAGAAAATGTAAAGGAACATTTCCTCTGCACGATATAAAAAAAGGCTAAACTAAACTAAAAAGGTACAACTTTACAAACTTTGGAAACTTAACAGACAATAAAGCCTCACGAGCATATACATTCTAAAAATGACACAAACCTATTAAAAATCACAAAAGTTATCAAACAAGTATGGCACAGAAAACTATTACGTCGTGAAAAGATTCAAAGTTCTATGTATTATATCTGGTACAGGAAATCCATGGCGATTCTCAATTAACTGCTCCCACGTAGTAAACCCGTACCTGGCACGAATGTCACTAGTTAGGGGACAGGATTCCAGCACGTGAATCTCTGTCTGCACGGCACCGCAGGAACACACACGCTCTTCCACAGGCAATCTCCTGCGCCCTCGCATGTTCCATCTGCCGGTTTCTATTGCCAGCTCGTGCCCACTCACTCTGTACTGGCTGTATGATATCCTATGAATCTCTTTAACATTACCCATTCTTTTATATACTACATCAACCTCCAAAGCAGGTGGTATGTCACTCGTCTAGACGAGGTGGAATTTTCTATAGCGCGCTTAACAGACTCCTTTCCTACGTTTACGTCTTCAACTTTATCTCTTATAAGAGCATCAATGTACCTGCTCGTAGTAACGTTAGTGTTACGAATCAAGTTGACAGCATGAACCCAAGGGTCGTCAACCATATGTCGCCGCTCATTCCACATCCTCTGGAAAAATTTCCGCTGTGTAGCAGAGACTAAGAAATTCAGTGGCGGTAAACCAAGCTCAGCATAGCAAACATCGGTACACGTGGACATACGAACACCAAGTAATTGCTTGATACACCAATTATATAATTTTTTCGACAGGTTTCAGGTCCCATTAAGCCAGGATTCACATCCATATAAAAGAGTACACATAAGACAAGCATTAAAAACTCTAAATTTCACATAAAATGGTATATCCCTATTTTTTTCAAGGAAAAAGATGAACTTAAAAACATGACAGGTTTTTGCTTCAGCATGTGCTGCTATTGCTGAAGAAGTAGAGCCATCAGATGTGAAATAACTGCCCAGATACACATATCTGTCACACCAGTCTACAACTATCTCACCAATATTAAAAGGAGTCCGCTCATCCGGAGAACAATTCAGAGAAAAGAATTTGTTTTTTTACATTATTAACACGCATCCCATTTTGCTCGCAATACTGATCAAGCAATCTTAATTTGTGTTCCATTCCTTGTCTAGTTGTAGATAGGAGGACTGTATCATCCATCTTTACCAGTATGTACAGCCACCTGAAGAATCCATCTGCAGCACAGCCGCCCTTAATCATGGTAATCAAGTCATCAACAAAAATGGTAAATAGCAGGCAGGAGGTTGGAGAGCCTTGCCTCACTCCAACTACAGCTGCTACTACAGCAGTGCCCATGACACTGTGTGTGACGGTGTACATGCTAAGCAAAGATGCTAACATCACTGCACCACAACCAAGCCTCTTAAGAATCGCAAACAGGACAGTGCGGGGAACTCGGTCATAAGCCATAACAAAATCTACAAATGTCACAAATAATTTAAGTTTTTTTCTCCTTGCAAGGTCCATCAATAATCACAGTCACTTGATGCTCAATACAACACACACACACACACACACACACACACACACACACACACACACACACACACACACACACACACACATACTGAGTTTCGGTGTCATGGCTCACAAATCTACTGTAAATACTATAAATGACAAGCAGTATAACATTAATTTGACTTTGCATTAGTAAGTTATCCCTATAATGTGTTGAAGTGGCCATTTTCTTTGTTAACATAGATAAAGAATGACTATTTTTAAGGGGTTACTATGACATTCTTGAAGATTGCAAGTTAACCCCTTCAGTAATGGGATGCATTTTTACCATGAGTTTTGGGTACGATTAAACTATTTGATTTATATGAGGAATTGTCTATGGATGTCAAAAGATTAAAGGACACAGTCTTTACTATTTTAATCCACCGCATAAGTTTCTGAAAGTGTATAGTTTGAAATCACCAAATAGTAAGCAGAATGAATATAAAAACGTGAAGGGTTTAAGACGACGTATTTAACCTACTTAGATGACGGAAAGATGGAATTAGATCTGGAATTTACTCATGCTGGCTAATCTATTGCGATGGTGTGGTAATGTACTGTTTCTGACTGTCTGTAATCTTCTGTTCTTGAAATATCTCCACCTGTAAAAAAAAAAAAAGTATCATTGACGCAAATTTGTGCTGTAGCTTTTAACCCCTTCAGTACCAGTTTTCGTTTTTTATTCTGCTTACTATTTGTTGATCTTATACGGCTTCAGAAATGATTTTATTTACATTAGGGAGGGCCTTTGGAGGTCAAAAGATTAATGGCCAGTGTCTTTACTATTCTAATTCCTCACATAAGTTTCTGAAGCTGTATAAAATCACCAAATAATAAGCAGAATGAATATGGAAACCTGTCATGGTACTGAAGAGTTTAAATTTCTTATATTCTGATGTTCTTAAGTTTTGAATGATGCTGCGTGGCGAGTCCCTGACCTACCAACTCGTCCACTGAACAGCACCACCGGAAAAAGAGTAGAGAAAAATGTTGCAAAGTCAATTTCCACGCCACTGAACTTGACTGGCCAGTATGAAGTATGTTATGAATTTAGGGACGCAATAATGTTAAAAGAGAAGAGAGAGAAAATCATTGGAGGGCGTTGCGTCAGTCCTCGCGAAGTTGAAACATACTTACACGAACCAATAAGGCTCTGACACCAATGGACGTGATAGTAAAGAGGGAATAAGCGTTTTTTTTTTTTTTTTCAGCGTGCGAACTATTTTCCTTCTTTACCGTCGAATGCACCTCGTCATGTCGTGACCACGATGTTTTCTCCCGTAGGAATGTCATGTAGGTGCATTTTGGTTCACTGGTCAGCGGTTGGTCGCGTGAAGAAACTCACTGTATTGTTGGGAATTGTTGACCGGAACCTGAGCAACATTTTACCCATTAAGCCCCTTCAGTACCTTGACACGTTTCCATACTCATTCTGCTGACTATATATATGGTGATTTTGTACAGCTTCAGAAATTCATCTGGGGTTGAAATAGTGAAGACTTTAGCCATTAATCTTCTGACCTCCAAAGACCCTTCCTAATGTCAAAAAAATCGCCTAATCATACTCAAAACTCATGGTAAGAATGCGTCTCAGTATTGAAGGGGTTAGCCATTTCAGTACCTTGACACGTTTTCATATCCATTCTGTTGACTATTTGATTGTTTTATACAGTTTCAAAAATTTATGTGGGAGATTCAAATAGTAAAGACTATGACCATTAATCTTCTGACATCCATAGATCCTTCCTAATATAAATAAAGTCGTCTAATCATTCTCAAAACTTATGGTAAAAATGCGTCTCAATACTGAAAGGGTTAATGTTATAGGTTTAGTGTATTGACGTGCTAAATATTTGGTGAATTACTGAAGACTAATAATACGTCTTCAGTGAGCTTCATTCATTACAGTATCTCGTTCATTTAACTCAGTACTCTCAACCATTCATACCTTTCTCTAGTAAAATCTGGAACTCCCTGCTTCTGTATTTCAAACTCCTGATAACTTGACTTTCTTTAAGAGGGAGGTTTCAAAACATTTATCCTCTTCTTTTACCTAATTCTCACGGACCTGCAAGGGGAGTGGCAACTAAATGGGCCCCTTCTTTATTTTTTGTTGACTTTCGGCCAGCTTACATAAAAAAATGGTATCGGCAGTAAGTAAATGATAAGGATTAAGTTAAGATATATTATGAAATTTTAAGAGATTAATGACTTAGAGGGCCCGCTTGTGTGTGTGTGTGTGTGTGTGTGTGTGTGTGTGTGTGTGTGTGTGTGTGTGTGTGTGTGTGACAGGAGAAAAAGACCGGTATTATAGCTTACAGTCCAGTCACATCAGCCATCACTCTGTCTGCTGAAAAAGTTATTGACGGACTGCACAAACCCCTTCAGTACCATGACGTGTTTTCATTTTCATTCTAGTTACTATTTGGTGATTTCATACAGCTTTAGAAACTTAGATGGGGGATTAAAATAGTAAAGACTGTGGCTATTAATTTTCTGCCCTTCATAGACCCTTGCTATTGTCAATAAAATGGTCTAATCGTACACAAATCTCAAGGTAAAGATGTGTCCCAGTATTGAAGGGGTTAAAGGGCACAGGGAGAGATGTTAAAGAGCCACAGGAAGAGGTGTTAAAGGGCCACAGGGAGGGGTGTTAAAGAGCCACAGGAAGGTGTATTAAAGGGCCAAAGGGAGGGATGATAAAGAACCATAGGGAGGTAAATTAAAAGGCCACACGGAAGGGTGTTAAAGGCACACTGAGAGGGATTTTAAAGGACCACACAGAGGAATGTTATAGAGCCACAAGTAGGGGCGTTAAAAGGATTAAGGTGCATTTGTACGTGACTCATGCGTGACTCTTTGCACGTGAGTTCAGGCACAGCGTAAAGTCTCATGAACGCTGAACTCTTCTCTCCGGGGACTATCACATTTAGAAACATGTACGAATTGATCCCTCTACGATGAACTGACGTGTTTCACTAATCATATCAAACACTGGGGAGACTACTGGAAAAAGAGATCATTTCGTGCATTTATTGTGAAAAGTTTTACGCGAGAGTTCCGTATTTACAAACGCTTTTGCTCACTCACTCATTTTCCAAGGCCACAAAGATGATCAACGAGGTTTTCAAGAGCGTTTCTCCTGTTAATATTGTAGGAATCTTGTCATTCTGCCTGTAGAACCATAAAAACACCTTTAAAAACTCGTGTAAATCTAAATAAAGCTTTTTTGAAATAGTGGAGGTGAAGCACAGAAGTGTTTGAGAATACGAAGCGGAGAGAGAGAGAGAAGAATCAGTATATGACGGTGCTCTCTCGCCAGGCAGCGTCAGTGAGGGCTGGGCGGCGGGAGAGAAAGGTAGGTTGTGCTGTGGTGCGCCCCGATCGGTGGTCTGTGAATGAACGTGCTCAGTGCTCGTGCTGGAACAGTGACAACCATTGATAGTGATCGGAGTGTGGTGAATCAGTCGTGAAAAGAGATCTTGAGTGTCTGTCAGTGAATTTCATCAACTATCATGGACAATCAGTGCTTCTGTGCGTGTTTGTTTACAGGTGTGTGTGTGTGTGTGTGTGTGTGTGTGTGTGTGTGTGTGTGTGTGTGTGTGTGTGTGTGTGTGTGTGTGTGTGTGTGTGTGTGTGTTTTCCCTTATCACTACCGAGTCTCTCTTTTCCTGTTCCTATTTATCTATCTGTCTATGTCTGTCTATCTATATAAATTCCTTTACCTATATATCTACACACACACACACACACACACACACACACACACACACACACACACACACACACACACACACACACACACACACACACACACACACACACACACACACACACACACACACACACACACACACACACAAATAAAGACAAGACAAACTGAACAAAAACAACATAGTCCCCCTCTTTCCTCCTTCGTGTGTAATGACATCTTGGTGGTGTGAGTGTAAGTAAATGCTTCTGTAGCGAGTGACACAGATGCGGCAGCTACGTATACCAGTGTGCCGGAGAGAAGAGTAATGCAGTGAGATGGTGACAGGTGGGGCAGGTGTTAGTGGAGTGGGTTGGGGGTGGGTGAGGTGTAGGAGCAGTGACAGCAGGTGGGAAAAGTTTCATGACAATAGTGAAGTAAAAAGGTCAGGTTAACAGAAGGTAGAAATGTCACGAAAATACACGACATAAATTTCTTGATTTGTTTACGAGGGAAGACAAAAGTATTGCTGATTGAAACGTGTGACTGTTATGAAGAACAAGTGATGTGATTAGCCTTGGTCCGATGCTCATCAGAAACACTCCAGGGTAGGTCTTCTTCATACGACCTTATTCCCACTGTATAGTAGACTCAGCCGCTCAAGTTAATCCCTTCAGTATTGGGATGATTTTTTACCACGAGTTTTGGGTCTGATTAGACGATTTTATTTTCATTAGGAAGAATCTATGGAGGCCAGAAAATTAATGGCCACAGTCTTCCCTATTGTAATCCTCACATGAGTTACTGAAATTGTATAAAATCACCAGATAGTAAAGAGAATGAATATGAAAACGCGTCATGGAACTGAAAGGGGTTAAAAGTAGTAAGCGATTATGGGGAAAGGGTAACAAGTGAAGGAATTAACGACCTCTGAGACAGTGCGCGATGAGGAGCTCGAGGAAATATCTTGTCTGCGCACGAGTGAAGCTTTGGCTGTCTGTGGTTTTTTGTGATGAGCACCTTGATGTGAATGAATGCTGTCCTTCCTGAACCGCGTGTCATCGAGTTGCAACGTTTCAGTGCTTGGCGGCTTGGGTTGCGCCTGTGGTTCCAGTGTCACGTGAAAGCAAGATGTAGTCACTAGAATCCAGCAGGTCATCCACTGTTAGAAAGCTTTAGGAACATTAATCCTTTTAGTGCTGGGACGCATTTTTCTCTTAAATTTTGGGTGTGATTAGATGATTTTATTGACATTAGAAAGGGTCTATGGAGATCAGAAGATTAATGGCCACAGTCTTCACTATTTAAATCCCACACATAAGTTTCTGAAGCTGTATGAAATCACCAAATAGTAAGTAGAATAAATATGAAAAACGCGTCATGGTATTGAAGGGGTTAACTATTTCCTCGTCATTTACCTTGAAATTATATTATGAGTGCGTGGTTCACACTTTCTGTTCGCCAGATTGATTGATGGACTGATTGGTTTATAGATGGGAGGATGGATGGGTTGAATGATTGTATTTTGGTATCTCACGTTCGGCTGATACACACCACAGACGAAGTTGACAGTATGAACTGCACAGTTATTAGTCAGCGTTGAGAAAGTTGATGACATGAGTCCCGTGATGTCTAGAAATGCGACTATCATTACTCGTGAATTATGTTTTTCCCCTCTCTCTCTCTCTCTCTCTTTCCCGCACGTGTGTGTGTGTGTGTGTGTGTGTGTGTGTGTGTGTGTGTGTGTGTGTGTGTGTGTGCGTGCGTGCGTGCGTGTGTGAAATGGTGAAAAAAATTATAGAATTTAATTAGATATCCATGTAATTGCTCTGCTCGTAATAACTACATCAAATTTTGCTAATGGCAGCCAAACTAAACTCTATGAACAAAAATCAACTACCTTCTTTTCAAAAGCTGTGTTTTGACTGCATCGTTTGAAATGTAAAAAGATTGTTTTGTAAGAGAAACTTTTCAAAGTCATTTTCATAATAAGTTGACTAATGTGCCCACCTGTGGATGACTTGCTATATTGACCCAGCCTCATGAAGTGTGTTGCAAGCTGAGCAGTGCAAGAGCTTAAGTATGTTTTTTTTCTTTCTTCGCACCTTTTCTGTGGTGATGTTGTGTGTGTCTCAGTCATTACCACAAGTTATGATTGTTTGTAATGTGATGTCATTGCTTGCGGTTGTGTCTGAAGCTGTGTACAAGGTGACTAATTGTCTCATTTGGTCTGTTTATCTTGCTGCCTCATCCCACATTGCCTCAGCTGTTGCCTTCCCGCCTCATTGCTGCCTGCATGTTGGGAAAGTCAAAGTCTAAACAATCAAGTGAAACAAAGCTTTTTTTTTGTTGTTTTCTGTGCGAGAAACAAATGTCAATACTAATTTCTTAAAATTCAATAGGAAAACTTACATGTCGATTTAGTCTTGGTCAGGAATTACGTGGCACTGACCAGACAGCATTTTCATTTCATCCTGATATCGTTCAGAAACTATAGTCCAGAAAAAACCTGCGCTATTGTTCTTCCCGCTTATCGAGCATTCATAAGCTATTATGTGAACTGCTGCGTGAGTCACACCATAATTTTCTACCATCACCGCGCCAGCACACGCCGTGAGACGTTGCTTTTTGGTGGTAATTCCTACCGTCTTGATAGATCACAACGCAACGTGACTTGTTTCAGCCGAGCATCTGGCAGACACATCGTTGCTCGGAAAAAGACAACGCTCCGGTGAAGATACGTCGAGTGCTTAGTACTACGTATATAGTCAGGGAACTCAGCGAGGCAGCGTGGTATGGACATGTGGCTGGTACACACTGTTTACATTGCTACCTGTCGAAGTAAGAGCAAGGGAAGATTTCTGTGTTTTGTAGAAATAGTACTACCATTGCTGAACGTGTGTGTGTGTGTGTGTGTGTGTGCGTGTGTAATTCTCCTACAGTCTTGAAGATCACGTGCTGCATTCTTGACCACTAACAATTACCATCTTGTTGAGAGCTTGGGATTCATAGGGTTCATTCAGTTTATGTATGCTTGAGAGAGAGAGAGAGAGAGAGAGAGAGAGAGAGAGAGAGAGAAAGGGGGGTGAGCTACCGGGTAGGAATGCTAACCAAACCAGCTTGTTCATCTCCTATCTTCACATTTGGCTTACTGGCGCGCATGACTAAATAGCTCATTGTTGACCACGACAATGGGGACCAGCAGAGGAGCGGCAGGAACAATAGCGCACCGGGAGACAAGGGACATAATTTAAAGCTTGTCTGGAAGGAGGCACTAAATCAGCCAGACGTGGAGGACTTTTCAACCGCATGCAGCGTTTCAATGAGACGTTTAGTGCAGCGGGACTCGCACCACCACGCACTGCAAGCCGTGACAGTCAGACATTTGCCAGTATTCAGAAACGCCTTCCCCTCTCACAACGACAATTTTCCAAGGCCACAAAGACAACTAACCGGCTTTTCAAGACAGTTTTTCCTCTTAATAAACTAGTAATCTTGGGAATTCGTCACCAGAACCATAGAAATACCCTTAAAATTTTACACGAGTATCTTCAACTGAAGTCTTTGTAAACCAGTGATGACGAGAGAGCTAAGCGTTTCAGAATACCCTACGTGAAAATCTTGACCTTACGTGCATCATTTTAAAATCTATACAGAAACCACAGATACAATAACTGTGGTGGAGGGTTGCAAATGACCGGAAAGTGTTCTCGTTATCACGTCTTGTGTGAAATGTTTAGTAGCATGGCGTCTCCCCGCCGCCGTTACGCTCCGCTCAGGTGAGGGAGTGCGTGAGAAGCTTGCCTTGATGCAGCGACTGTCCCAAGGCGAGGCTGCTGGGTGGATGGAGGAAGCGTTCTGCTGTGTACACACTGGCGAGAGGAGGAAGGCGCACACACACACACACACACACACACACACACACACACACACACACACACACACACATAGATAGATAGATAGATAGATAGATAGATAGATAGAGAGAGAGAGAGAGAGAGAGAGAGAGAGAGAGAGAGAGAGAGAGAGAGAGAGAGAGAGAGAGAGAGAGAGAAAGTAGAAGCATCGGAGAGCGGAAATTATACGCATATACTATGAATATTAAAAAGATAAATGAAAGAAATCAAAGATAACAGAAGGAGAACAGGAAATAAGCTGCACTCCTCACTACAGTCAATCCCGTCGCCTTTTCTTACAGCTGATCGAAAATATGACAGAGAAGACTCACTCTAACTTTCTCCGGGACATGATACAAAGGACCACGTGCTGTAAGACTTCCCGGCACCTACTCATTGACTCTACTGGGAATATTAAGTTCAGTTGTCAATACGTCTCGTACACACAGGCGTCTAGTTCTCTCAAAAGGGATATTCTCGTGTTTACTTGGATTTGTTTCTACTGACGATGTGAAATCTCCGGTCCACTATTAATTGAACCGTAAAGAAATGCCTTAAAAACTTCTACTGCTAGATTGAAATAAAAGTAATCGAGATGGAACGGTGAAAATTTAAGAAATCCATGTCTACGTGTACATCAAAAAAGACTGCAGCGTTTGGGGTGTAAAGTCTTAGTTACGGGTTCAAATCATTATACAAAACAATCTTAACCTCTTCAGTACCATAACGCGTTTCCGTATCTATTCTGCTTCCTATTTGGTGATTTTATACAGCTTCAGGAAACTCATGGGTCTTAAGGGAACCAACATTTCAAGTAGGCCTTTTTTTTTTTTTTTTACCTTGGTTGTTTTTCTTCCTGCATAAAAAGAAAAAAAAAAAAAATGTGGGGGATGAAAATAGTGAAGACTGTGGCCATTAATCTTCTGACCTCCATAGACCTTTCCTAATGTCAATCAAATGTCTAATCTTTCACAAATCTTAAGGTAAAAATATGTTCCTGTACTGAAGCGGTTCAGGGTACAAAATTTAACGAACGCATCACACAAGACACAAAGAATATGGAGCTTCACATCCTCACACACCTACACTACATCAGCACAAGAAGGAACAGTGCTGGCTGAAGGTAAAAGTGTCCCAGTACTAAAGCGGTTAAGGATGCAAAACTTGAGGAACACACCACTCAAGACACAAGGAATAGGGAGCTTCATTTCCTTACACACCTACACTGCATCAGCACAAGAAAGAACAGTGCTGTCTGAAGCGTGTGTGCATCGCCTGTTGCCGCATAAGGGCAGGTTCAACGGGCCGGAACTTGTAATAGCACGTCATCAGGAAATTATGATGGTAATGAGGAGGCCTGCGGGATGACTTGTGGGCGGTGATGGGTGAGGGAGGTATAGCTATAGCCGCGCAGTGCTTCCTGGGTTGAGGGTCGGTTAGTGCCTCGCTCACTTAGAGATGGGACCAGGTATATACTAGGCTGGTGGTGTAGAGAGATAAGACGAAACGATGTAGCGATGGAGCTTTGGGAGAAATGAAGGTATCTGTAGTAGTAGTGGTAGTAGTAGTAGTAGTAGTAGTAGTAGTAGTAGTAGTAGTAGTAGTAGTAGTAGTAGTTGTTGTTTTTGTTGTTGTAGTACTTGTCGTTGTTGTAGTAGTAGAAGTAGTAGTAGTAGTAATTGTAGATCTAGTAGTAGTAATAGTCATAGTAGTAGTAGTAGTATTGCAGCAGCAGTAGCAGTAGTAGAAGCAACATGATAGCAGCATAAGTAGAGGCAGTGATAGAAGCAATAGTGTGTAAGATTTCTGTGTCCATGCAAGCAATTATTGACAGTGCTCTGAATGTCAGCAAAGCGTAACGTGACCAGACCAGTGAAAGGAATACAGAACTACGATAAGTTTCTATGTCGTGCGTTATGAATCTAAGAAATAATCAGTTACAATACGAAATCCAAGTAATTACCGTAACATCTGAGAGCATCTGCCGGTAACGACTCATGAACCGCTGTTGCTTCTCTTGTTAATTGGCGTTCCGTTGTACAATATCCGTGACGAGCCGTGGCAAGTACAGCGTCGCGTATACGCCATCACACACACCACACTTTCTCCCTCCAGTGCTGTTCCGTCCTGGTATTTAAGACAGAGCGAGGTGTTAATGAAGCCGAGATCGCGTTAGCAGTTTTTGTCACCCCTCCTGTGTTATTAAAGCAACGCTCGGTGACTGACAGCTGTGGCACGCTTAATCTTGGTTTCTGCTGTGCTCTTGGTGCTTGGTGCTTGGTGCTTGGTGTGGTGATGAGGTGAAATGGTGTCCGTAGTAGTAGTAGTAGTAGTAGTAGTAGTAGTAGTAGTAGTAGTAGTAATTCCGCTGCCTCTGTATTTCCAACTTCCTATGACTTGACTTCATATAAGAGGGAAATTTCAAGACATTTATCCCTTTTTCGGGGACTAACTGTCTCGGAACTGCAAAGGGACTGGCAATTAAGTGGGCCTTTTTTTAATTTTATGTTGCTCTTGGTTAGTTTTCCTCTCTTACATTAAAGAATAGTAATAGTAATAGTAGTAGTAGTAGTAGTAGTAGTAGTAGTAGTAGTAGTAATAGTAGTAGTAATGGGAGAGGAGGATGAGGAGGAGGAGTGATGGTAATATTGGTGGTGGTTGTGATGGTAGTGACCTTGGTGGGAGTGGCGGAGTGTTGTCCTCAAGAGCGATAATGTGTGGCCTAACAAAGCGTAGTGAGCAGCATCAGCTTCAGCGACCTGTGCCAACACCCGGCCAGGATGCAGTGTAAGACTTAGGTTCCTATTCTAAAACACTTCCACGACGCATTAACACTATTTGAAAAGATTCTAGTTAAAGGAACACGAGTTTTTCGGGATGTTTTAATGGTTGTAGTGGCAAATTTATATGATTTCTGCGTTATTGAAAGGAATTACTCTCTATGGAACCCGACTAGTCATCTCTGTGGTCTTAGAAAATAGTCGTGGTGAGAGAGTCAAGTGTTTTCTGAATACGACCCTTGGAGGAATGTTGTGTAGCGTTGGGAGCACTTGTGTGACGGCTGTTGTCAAGGAGAATGAGAGAAGGAGAGCAGGCAACCTCTGAATTCATGCGGGACAGCAGGCTGGGAGTGAGGGGATAAGCAGCCGTCCGTACCATAAAGGGGAAGGTGTTTGGCCGGGTAAAAAGAAAAAAAAGAGAGAGAGAGACATGCTACTTGTTAATGTCAAGATACAATGCAGTTGGCAGAAGGGGCGTGCTCTTTGATATTAAGATAAATGCTCTCTCACACGTAAAAAGATAGAATGAATAAATTAATGCATATAAAAGATTAACAAAGCTTGACTGACATCCCAAATGACATATTGAGATATTTAATACACAACAGCGCAGTCATGACACTACTCGATAGACTCAAACATTAGTGACAAATACGTCAAAGTCATCATCATTATCATCATCATTGTAGTAGTAGAAGTAATAATAGTAGTGGTGGTAGTGGTGGTCACCTCTGGTATAAGGCACCGGGGTTTTGATGTAGTGATGGGAAGAGAGTGCTGACCAAGGTGATGAGGGAACGGCGAGGCGTGCCCGGAGCCTTCACAACCGTTCATCTGCGGCCACCGACATAGTACAAACACACACACACACACACACACACACACACACACACACACACACACACACACACACACACACACACACACAGATTCTACAGTAGCTTTAACTCGAGGCCTCAAGTAACTGAACCAGGAATTCTTTAGCATCTTTTAATTGGTCACGGGCTGCGGTGCAAGTATTTAGGAATTTGAGAGCGTTATCCCCCACTTCTCCTTCCTCGTCCAAAGCAGTGTTTCCGTTACTTTGATTTTTTTCCCTCATGAGTCTTGCGTAGGTGGCATCTCAGCTATTTCTCCTTTTTTATGAGCTTGTCATATTCATTCTCCTTTCATTAATGTGGTCATCTTTTTCATTTAACATTCAGGGCTCAGTATAAGAAAATATAGACAGAAACAATGAGAAATGGAGACATAGAACTATTTAAGATCGTACCACAATAAAAGGCATTAACCCCTTTAGTACTGGGACACATTTTTATCTTGAGGTTTGAGTGTGATTAAACGATTTTATTCACATCAGGTAGGGTTTATGGAGGTCACAAAGTTAATGGGCAGAGTCTTCATTAGTTTAATCCTCACATAAGTTTCTGAATCTGTATAAAGTCACCAAATAGTAAGCAGAATGAATATGAAAACTCAGCATGATACTGAAGGCATTAAAAGTTACAGAAAATTCTCCAGCACTGATTAGGTTAAACGAGAAGTACTACTGAGTTAATTCTTAGAAAAGGAGAGGCAAGGAATAAGAAGTCAGGGTTGTTAATATCAAGCCTCCAGCGGTCCTCGAATCTGTAGAGCTTACGTCAAGATAAGAGGCGTGGGAGTGGCGCATCACGTGGACACTAGGTAACAAGTTTCTCTGGGGGATGCAAAGCAGCTCACCATGAACTATTTACACATAAAAAAAACGTAAAACCAGCTCTTGCAGTTACTATAGTGAGTTTCCTCGAGTCATTTCTTATTCACCACCATCACCATTACCATCGTCGATTACAAATTAGAGTATACAAACCCAATTAGTGAGTTAGTGGCAGCCAATAATCGTCGCTATTGGCTCGAGGTTATGTAATCAAGCTGAACATTATGCACGAGCCGTATGCTGACTCACCTTGACTCGAACCTGTGCTGTGGAGAATGCTTGCTATGGTTGCGGCAATCGTACTTTCTCCCTAGCGGTTCTCCTTGAGGTGGTAAAGACAGTCCCTGGATTTCCTGTTACTTGCGTGCCTTGCCTTGTCCGGGAAACAGGTCCGCTGCGCCCAGGATGGAGATTAGGCGGAGGGAAATTTGTAAGGCCGCTGAATACTTTAGAAATCAAGCAGCTGTTACTGATAAAGGGCGATGCTTAGAAGTACATTAATCTTTGCTGGAAACTGCTGGATATGTGTTTGTAGATTCACGAATAGTTGTAGTGAAAGAGGAAAGAAATATTGGAAAGACTTTAATACCTTCAGTACTAGAACACATTTTTGCCTTAAGTTTTGGGTATGATTAGACGATTTCATCAACATTAGGAAGTGTTTATGGAAGTCAGATGATTAATGGCCAGTCTTCACTATTTTAATCCCCACATGAGTTTCTGAAGCTATATAAAATCACTAAATAGTAACCAAAATGAATAAAAAAAATGCGTCATGGTATTAAAGGGCTGGTCTTTGCTGGAAATTGCCAGGTATGTATTTGTAGATTCACGTAGAGTTGTAGTGAAAGAGGAAAGAAGTCTTGAAATGTATCGCCACGATAGAGGAAATACTCAGGCGGAAGTTGCATGAAATATTTGAACTACGAAGTCAAAGCTGGATTATGTCATGCGCTTATGATTTTGGCGCCGCTCTGCTTAAGTGTAAGAGAAATATTTACTTGGCATTAAACGGAAACACAATGGATGACAGTGTGCAGGTCCTGGAGTGACACGGCTGACTCCATTCAACTTGTAAGAGAAAGACTAAACACACTGGATCAATGCTCAGTAAAAAGTAGTGTTGACTGTGCGTGTGTGTGTGTGTGTGTGTGTGTGTGTGTGTGTGTGTGTGTGTGTGTGTGTGTGTTAAGCAATTTACTGTATCATGTTCCGTACCCACCATAAAGATTGCCTCCTTACTTACCAATAAACCTTGATACGATGCAGTAAGCTTGTCGATCTATTCATAACACCCACTCATCAGGTCTACAGTGCATATATATATACACTTTCCCGTAGTGAAGTGTCTTGATCACCTTAAAGGAGTTGGCCAGAAACCTCACAGCGGCCGTGCCTGCAACACTTACTGATATTCAAGAGAGAAGGTTTGGGGCAGTAAGGAAAACACTCTCAGTATTGGCCACTCACAATGGACTCAAACTTGGTATACTTTGTAAAGGCTTAACGAGATTGATGTTTTCATAGAGGTCATACATTTCTTTTGCTCATGGTCACAGCTGGTATACGCCTCATGGGTTAGCATTTTAGGATTTTTTCTCTTCTGTTTTGTTGTTTGATGTTGGTTCTCTCTCATCAGTGTATAATTCTAACTATCTTACCATTTCCTTTTCAGTGATGTCTTGAGGGAAGAAGAAAACAGAGGAGATAGTTTTGGAATGAACTTGAACGTGCAGAACAGGACTTGTGTTAGAGCCCAGACGAGTTTCGCTAAGAGTGGTGACAGTGCACATGGCGGCGAAAGTGACCAGTATGGCAAACAGACCACGAGAGAAAAGTCTGAGGGACACGCCGAAACCAAAACCCGTTAGCAGGAGAGTGATCGAGGACTAAAGGTGCCTGAGTTGTGACTGCTTGTACCTGAACCCGCCCGCCATGGCCTCGTACGCCGAGCTGGCCTTCGAGTGGTCTATGCTGTGCCAGGAATGCACTGGCTGCTGGACCGACACAGGTAAGGCGCCTGTCTGTGCATGGGACGTGTACGGTGGAGGACTGCAACCCACACACACACACACACACACACACACACACACACACACACACACACACACACACACACACACACACACACACACACACACACACACACACACATACACGTATACCCACAACATCTTTTCATTTAATTATTTTCTCTGAGGGCAATGATTTCTGGGACACGGTAACTCGGAGAACCAATACCACACTGGTTGGTAGCTCAGGTGTTCTTGCATTAAGGTGGAACTGGCTTGCTAGTATATATTACCTAGTTCCCACACGTATAGCTAGTCGTGATAACCAATAAATGCTTTACCTTCGTAGTGTGATCTTCAATACGCTCTTACATATCAGCAAGTACAGGTGGTCGTGAGAAGCCAAGCAATTGTAACGCACCTCATCCGTCCCACACAACAGCTGTTAGTGAAAAGCTATCCCGTGATCAGTGAGAGAGAGAATCGCAACTTTAGTGACGTGAACAGTTATTCTTGAAAGGTCAAAGATCATCCAGTCAATTTGAACAGTCATCCCGGTGTCACTAATCTTAGAATGATAAAAAAAATTAGTGACGTGGCTTGGGTGTGTTTGAGCGGCTGCGGGAGAGGGGTGGGATGTGCTGGGCTGGTGAAGGAGGGGAAGGGTAATGACACGCTTCCCTTTAATGGCTATACTAATGAAGGTAAGCATAGGTCTATGAATAAAAGAAACGGCAGGAATGTCCGCTATGTTCCGCTCCACAAAGAAAATAGTAAGAGTTCTAAAAATTCCAAGTCATTCTACTCGTAGTTTCGCTACCTGGCGGTGGCGGTGGTGAGGAAGCTGCAGACTTGTCAAGGAGAGGGAGGGAAGGAAGGAAATGGCACAGTGCTGGAAGTGGCGCAGTGATGGAAGTACCTCTGTATGCTTTTTTTCTATTTACATAAGAGGGAACACCGGCCAAGGGCAACAAAAAATTTGATTGGAAAAGGTCCACTTAGGTGCCGGATCCCAAACAAGTTGATGTAGTTAGAAGGGGCTCCAATGATTTTTCTTTTCTTTCTTAAATTTTGAGGGAAGAATATATGTTTAGTTAGATGCATGTAGTTTTGTGTGAAGAGAGTTGTGACAACACACACACACACACACACACACACACACGGTAGCTCAGTGGTTAGAGCGCTGGTTTCACAAGCCAGAGGACCGGGGTTCGATTCCCCGGCCGGGTGGAGATATTTGGGTGTGTCTCCTTTTACGTGTAGCCCCTGTTCACCTAGCAGTGAGTAGGTACGGGATGTAAATCGAGGAGTTGTGACCTTGTTGTCCCGGTGTGTGGTGTGTGCCTGGTCTCAGGCCTTTCCAAAGATCGGATATAATGAGCTCTGAGCTCGCTCCGTAGGGTAACGTCTGGCTGTCTCGTCAGAGACTGCAGCAGATCAAACAGTGAACACATACACACACACACACACACACCTGATCTGCAAAAAAATCCATATATGTTCAGATTTTGCAATAAGACTGTCAGGAGATGAGAAAAGAATTAAAGATTGAAGGGAAACAAAAGACAATAGAAATACAGCAGATTATAAGCTTTCTCACTATGACTTTAGCCTACCATTGTAATTCAACATCTTTCCTACAATTTACAGACTGCTTACCACATGCTTGTAATTCCATTTACTCTCTGCATGTCACGTATTAAGATTAAGAAGTTCAAGCGGAAAATTCCCCTTTGCGGTTTATTTCATCAGCGAGAGAAGGCGACAGATTAGGTGCTACCTGGGTAATCACTGCACTTAACAACCTGATGTATTAAAGACTAATCCATCTCCATCGCAATCATAGTGAAAGCAGCTCAGTTATTCACCAGTCAGGCAGTTATAAGTCAGGCAGTTACCTTAGAGCGTGATGTGAATAAACTGCATATATACTACTTGCTTCTTAACCAATATGAGTAGCTTGGTAGTACAGCACTGGACTCGCCACTAGGTAACATAACACACACCACTGTAGGTTCATACAGTTATCGTTGTATCGCCCGTGTTCAGAAACGCTTGGCTCTCTCACCACTGCAATTTTCCAAGGCCACAGAGATGATTAGCTGAGCTTTCAAGAGTTTCTCCAGTTAATAATGTAGAAATCTTGTCATTCTGCCTGTAGAACTGTAAAAACACAGTAAAAAAAAACTCGTGTAAATTTAAATAAACCTTTTGGAATAGTGGAGGTGAGGCACAGAAGAGTTTGAGAATACGAGGCTGTATTTCACAACCACTTCCTTTGTTAAAGTAGAGCGGCCTTTCCTCCTTCTATCATGCAGGGTTATAGTGGCCGCGGCTTGTACCGGGAGTGGAGAGAGGCTAAAAACATTCAAAACAGGGATCTGGACAGCACGGGTTCTTAGGGGTTTCTCTTCGACGTATAACGAGGCGGGACGAGTTCCGCGAGCGTGAGGGAGATTAGAAGGAAAGGAAAAAAGAAACATGTGTGTCAGTCATAATCTTAACGAGGCGTGGCTGGTCCTGATTCTCTTTCTCGGCCTCTTTGTTTCTCTGTCTGTCTGTCTGTCTCTCTCTCTCTCTCTCTCTCTCTCTCTCTCTCTCTCTCTCTCTCTCTCTCTCTCTCTCTCTCTCTCTCTCTCTCTTGTTCGTTCATCTTTTATAATAAGGTGCCACGATATACAGCTGAATGTCATGGGCAGTCACAGTCAGTTCAGCTACATCGTGGAGTAATAATTGGCTGTAGTTTGAAGCAGTTGCCTTGATACAGATACACGTGCCCTGTGGCAACAACTAGTGTTCCTCTCTTAGCATATGTGTGGTATCTACATACAATAGCTCGCTGGAGAATATAGGTGGGAGATAGTGCGTTGAGGAAGCTGTGATGATAGCTGACGTGAGGAAGGGAGAGATCCATGAATGCTGACGTCACAAAACTGGCATCTCGTTAGACAAGCATGTACATGTATGCGGTCTGAAGAGGCGGGTAGCGTTCGTGTTGACTTTAATTCACCGCTGTCTAGGAACATACTTTTTTATGCTTGAGGGGAAACTGGCCAAGGACAACGAAAAATATGAAAAAAAGACCCACTTAATAATCAGTTCCCTTAAAGATAAGAAGAGTTAGCCAAAAGTCTGGGACAAATATCTTGAAATGTCTTGAATTAGTGGCTGTGGGTGCGATGACTGCTTAGGTGGGGTTTGAATGAGGTTGAGGCAATGACTAGTGTGATGTGTAATTGTCTAGATGAGATGGCTAAATTCTGAGATGACGGCGGTGACTGGTGGGATAATCACGCGTCTCATAACTACAGTGGCGTTGAAGTAATACCGTCTAACCCTCCACTGAACATCCGGTGCGGTTAATATAAATGGACGTGTCATAGAGTCTCGTAATGTGGGAGTGCTGTGGTCGTCATGTTACTCTCAGCCAGCGCCAGGGAGGTTGGTTGGTTGGTTGGTTGGTTGGTTCTCTCGCTGTGGTTATCTGAAGGTGCGCGTCGCTGCCTGCTTATCTTGCTTGCCTTGACAAACTTATCTCAGAAACAGAACAAGTAGATTAACTGATTGACGTTATTTATTCATTCATTTCTTCATATATTGATTCATTTATGTATCTATTTATCTATTTATCTATTCATTTATTCATTTCATGTGCATAAGTGGTTTCGAAATTTTCTGAATTGCTTCACTCTCCGTTTTTTCAAAGCAAGCAAGTGTCCAATGGCAACATACACTCATCAACAACGATAGATGATCAACTCGCTGGAACTCATATCATTATATATGACAAACCAAAGCCGTTGTAAATACTTCAAATGACGAATGATGATTTATTTATGACAGATTACAATAGCTTTGCGCTGCCTGCTTATCTTGCTTGCCTTGACAAACTTATCTCAGAAACAGAACAAGTAGATTAACTGATTGACGTTATTTATTCATTCATTTCTTCATATATTGATTCATTTATGTATCTATTTATCTATTTATCTATTCATTTATTCATTTCATGTGCATAAGTGGTTTCGAAATTTTCTGAATTGCTTCACTCTCCGTTTTTTCAAAGCAAGCAAGTGTCCAATGGCAACATACACTCATCAACAACGATAGATGATCAACTCGCTGGAACTCATATCATTATATATGACAAACCAAAGCCGTTGTAAATACTTCAAATGACGAATGATGATTTATTTATGACAGATTACAATAGCTTTGCGACACACGGCCCTTTCATTCACTGCCATAAAGACAATTAGTGTCGAGGTTAACACTGTTTCTTCACCGTGAGAAATTCTAATTCATGGTGGAGTTGAAGAAGAACAAATTGCATGCCATTCTCAACATTTAGTCATTTTTTTCTTTTCTTTCACAACACCAAGATGTGAGACGCCTACCTCACTCAGATAGTGGAAGAGAAGGTCAAATTTAGGCGCTGCACAAATTATTTTACCACTATATTTCTGTAAAAGTAACCCTTAAGAATAATTTTGGGCAGATTAACAGACTCACTTTCAATGTCCCGTAACTTCCTGATTGTATCTTGAGCTTCCTTTACATCACCTACAACATCCCAGATTGATCTCCATTTGTTCAGCAGGTTGGGAACGATTGATGTAAATGAATCTCTGCGTTTGCTATACAGTTATGCGAGTGTATCCATATGTATTTATGTATGTATGAATTTTTGCATATGTCTGCTTGACGAAATATTTGTCCCATCTCAAATAAAAGTTACTGATGTTTTTGTGGGTTGTGATCGCATAAGCACGGAGGGAGGAATGCGTGTGTGTGTATGTGTGCGTGTGTGTGTGTGTGTGTGTGTGTGTGTGTGTGTGTGTGTGTGTGTGTGTGTGTGTGTGTGTGTGTGTGTGTGTGTGTGTGTGTGTGTGTGCGCGCGTGTGTGTAGTTCAGCTGACGGTCCCCAGACTTGGTTAAAGAAAAGTTAAGGTGAAGATTGAAAAGTGACCCGGCAGAGGCAAGCTTTCCCTTACTAACCTCTTCCTTCCTTCCTTCCTTTTCCCCTCTACCTTCCTGCTCACGCCACCCGCCCCGCCCCATCCATCACGCCCCGAGGCTGGATGAGGGACTTCCTGCTACCGACGTGCCAGCGTTGTGGCCTTTGTGCCTAGTCTCAACGGCAAGCAGGCGGTGCATCGCTTCTGCCAGTCGTTGGTGTAGTGGAGTTATTGTGTGCAGGTCGGCAGGTGTTCCCTTTGTGTGTTTTACTTGTATGATTGATGAGGTACTGGTGGGTTCCGGCACTCGGCATTACTGAGGCAAAGACGCTCAATGTACAATGTTTTGCCTTCCCTTACATTTTCCTCCTCTGACTTATTCTCCCGTGGACAGTTTCTCTTTCCGTACACTTTTTCCTCCTTCAGACATTTTCTTTCATCTTTTCTTTATTCAACCATTAACTTAGCACCGGCTTCGCTCAGTGTTCCATTACCACAGCGCTGTCACTCATATCCATGGAGGAAAATGCATACACGGAGGGAAAACTGTCGAGGGAGGATCTGCGAAAGGAAAATGTAGTGGGATCTGAAGCTGCTCCAACACTAGCTAATCCAGTTCGGTTCAGAATAGTCTACCGTGACAGTCACCTAGCTTATCCAGCCTAACAAACAGTGGGAAGCAATGACCCGGCAAGTCAGGCTGTCTGATCCACCAGCCTGAAGACCAGCCACCCGAGACATACCTGGGTGGCAGACCTTGGAAGTCATTGGAAAGAAAGAAACTCGGGACACGTTGATGAAATACTGAAGTAGTCCAGCGAGCTCACGTCCATCATCAGTGGCTATTTTTCGAGGCAGTGAGGCAGGCGGTGCAAGGCCACGGCGAGGCATCACGAACAGACGAGTCACTGTGAGTGTCTCCTCCAGGTCTTTTGCAGGAATCTCCCTCCCTCACACTTCCCCACTCCATCACGCTGAGACTTTGCCTTCCTCAAACTGTAAAGCAAGCAGCAGGTTTTAATACTTCATGGCTTCGGACCGTTGTTGCATAGCGTGCATATAATCCGTCGAATAATCTATGAATGAAAAATAAATCCCAGTGTATTGGTGCGTTATATAAGCTTGCAATGGTTAAAATGCCATTTTCCAGAGTCACGACATGGACTACTAACAAGATACTGAACTTTGATTTATGAGAACAGGTCAACCACGTAAGTCACACGACCGTAAATGTTTCCAAAATTGGGAAAATGACTTGAACTCAGCAGTGTGAAGCAGAGCATCCTTTTCGGTAACCTCGGTAATTGTCTCACTGTTTCTTTTTCCACTCGTCTGAAGTTTCCGTTGTCTGGCCTTTTAGCTTCTTAAGTACCTCCCAAACAAACGTGTCCTCGTTCTTGACAATAAACTAAATGTGAAGCGACTCAGGAGCAGTAGAATTAGCTACCGTGAAGATGCATTTCTGATTGTAGTGGTAATTAAAGTCTCCAGTCCTGTTCATGTGTCTTTCTTTCCCTTTATGATCATCTCACCTATGTACTCTCATCTCCTGAGCTCCTCCACCAGACAGACTTCCTGCTTCCCTAGAGCCATGCGTGAAGTTCCTCCTTAGCCTTACACTATAACAGAATATGTCTTGTGATTCTCTAATGATCCCCACCTTTAGACAAACGACCCCGACTCTCTCCACGCCTAGAAAGCATAAATGTCACATCGATCGTCAATAGCGCGTTCAATCAACATGCTTTCACCCATTTCATGGCGTGTGTTGGGCTTGGGATGCATTCCTAACTCAACCTCGATCGCTGCCCCCGCCCCAGTTGTTGTTGTCAGTTACTAAGCATTTATAGTCAGTTTTATTCTGGTTTATGTTTTTTTCTCTTATTATGTGCTGTTTTAGTTAGTTTCTTGGTTTGTTAGTGGTTATGATGTTAAAGATTGATGGTAACGGTAGAAGTAAAGTAATTTCTACGCCAGAAATGAGAAAAATTACTGGAATAAGAAAGAAAACGCCTGGAAATAGGAAATTGTGCATAGTCAGCTAGTGAGATAGATGTTTGTTTACTTAGTTGTTTATCTAAGTTTATCTGAGAAAGGGAGAGAGTGAATGAGTTGGTCAGTTCATTCTTGTGTGTGTGTGTGTGTGTGTGTGTGTGTGGTGGTCCATGTCGAGGAAGGACACTGTCCTCCGATTCGCCATCCATTCCGAATCATTTTCTCGCTCCACTGACTTGCGTATATCACTTGGATAATGATGATGATGATGGTGGTGGTAGTGGTGGTGGTGGTGGTGGTGATGATGATGGAAATACTCTCAGTACTGCTATTCATACAAGTACTGACAGATTACATGGAAAACTTCAGTCAGTAAATTTCAGAGATTTATGCCTGTAATCTCTTTTCTTTTGCATCGCCACTATAAATTTCTCTGCAGTGATGGATGTGATAAGAAATGCCGCTCTGACCTATGAAAGACTGAAAGAGCAAATCTAGACCGGCTGCCTGATTTTCTTGACGGAAGAAGAAAACATGACGGAGATAAGTAAAAGATGAGCTCAATAATTCCTTAACTAATGAGAACATGGAAAGCGATCTCACCGCAATACTTTCACGCACACATATAAACCCAGGCACAAGAAAGGAAGTCGCCTTGCAAGTTTTTACGGGCGGAATAGTCGTCACGAATCTTGAGTCACGAAGAAGGACTAATGGAAAAGCAGCAAACAGCAACGTAACATATAGCCAGCAGAGCATGTCGGAAACTTACGTGAACACTTAAAACTGCATGTGTGCCACGCTGAGTATTGCGACGCACTGCACGTTGTCACCTTAATATTAGTGCTTCAGGTAAAGAGCGCATTGCATGAGGTGCTGCTGCTTCTTGACAACTTCAGCCCTTCAGTACTGGGATGCAGTTTTACTTTGAGTTTTCGATACGACTAGACGATTTCATTGACATCAGGAAGGGTGTATGGAGGTCAGAAGATTAATGGCCACAGTCTTCACTATTTTTATCCCCCCCATATAAGTTTCTGAAGCTGTATAAAATCACCAAGTATTAAGTAGAATAATTATGAAAACGCGTCATGGCACTGAAAGGGTTAATATGAGTGCTTCAGATAAAAAGAAGCACAAGAGAGCATTAAATAAGTTCCTGATGCTTCTTATCAGCTTTAAATCCTCGAGATAATGGTGTTTGAAGTTAAAATATGAACGTTAAGGGATTTCACGAAGTTTTTTGGTGTTAAGATCCATATTATTCAAGTATTTTTATTTTGTAAGAAGTTTTTCAAAGGCCATGAAGACTAGCCGGGTTCTTCTGTCTCCTTTTGCTAACTGATGAATGTCAAACCATCCTCAGAATCATGAAAACGTGGCTTTGAAGACCATAACCACTTGAGCCTCTTCAAAGTAATCGGGATATGACAATATGACAATGAAGCTCTTGAGAATATGCGTGTTTCTAATTTACAAGGCGTAGTTTTGACTGGGGACACTTTATAGATTACGGAAGTGTGGCTTGTCATGTCAGTTTCTGAAGAGGCACTTATTAGCTTATTTGCAAGTAAAAGTCTTATCAGAAGACACTTAATGGATTACGGAAGTGTGGCTCGTCGTGTCCGTTCCGATGTTTTCACTTCTTTGAGATGGAGCGTGCCGACCAAGTAGCGTGCTGACTTCCGTTCCCCGCCTTTGTTGTTCATGACAGAGTGTATTTTCCTGTCATCAGGGAGGGTCTACCTGGCTCCTGCATGCCACACACTCCATTCTACGCACTATTCTAAACTTCATAACTCGCTGTATTTTAAGTCACTCTTTTTTTTATGTTTCTAGTTCTAGTTTATTTTTAGACCGTGTATTGTAGCACAGTATGAGCTCATTGTAAAAAAATTTCATGTACTCTATGGCTCAATGTGACAAGAAAGTTATCTTATCTTACTTTATCTTATCTTATCACATGCCGATTACACACACACACACACACACACACACACACACACACACACACACACACACACACACACACACACACACACACACACACACACATGCACACACACATACAGCCTCGATAGTCACTACCTTACCTAACCTAACATAACATAACATAACGTAACATAATAGAAAAAAAAATGTTATCAAAAAATGATGAATATATAAATAGATAATCACTAGGTAATTTACGTAGGAATTACAAGGAGATTTCAAGCAGCAATAGATCTTTAGCTCCTTAGTAAGCTGTTTAATTTTGCTACACTGCCGTACACAAACAATTAACGATAGAGAGAGAGTAACTACAGCTTGGAATAAGAGAATGGAAGTGTGATCTACGGCTGGTATTGTTCAGTGACGGGTTTTGAGCCATTAGTGATTGGAGGGACTTGTATACTGTTATAGTACGGGAGAATACTGTCATTAACTTCCCCCAGCAGGCTCGCCCGTCACTCTCCTCTCAGAACGAGTAGAGCGCATAATCTACACTTTTATTCTCAGTTAGGAAATTAGCCGCTTAGTGGAAGAAAAAGGGAAGGTATAATAACTGTGGGTGTCATCTATTCTTACTGCTGTATATTTAATGTTGTTGTGTTAAGCTTTGATTTCTTTTTTTTTTTTTTTTTGTACCGTCAATTGAGATTATTATCGTGGCGCGTTAAGTGTGGGTTGAAATCTTATTCTCAAACTTTTCTGTGCTTCACCTCCACTATATCAACAGGCTTTATTTGAATTTACACGAGTTTTTAAGGTGTTTTTTATGGTTTTAGAGGCAGAGTGACAAGGTTTCTACATTATTAACTGGAGAAACACTCTTGAAAACCCCGGCTAGTCATCTCTGCGGTCCTTGAAAATAGTCGTGGTGAGAGAGCAGAACGTCATGAATACGGGCCTTGGTCTGGCTTGAGAACACGACCAAAGAATGAACAAGTTTTTAAGTATTCTCCTTTTTTCATGGTTTTTTCTTAGATCTTTTCTTTTTTTCTCTCTTTTCTTCCAATGCGTCACAACTGCGGGGTCATATGGAGCTGTGGAAAGGAAGTAGCGGAAGGACTGCGGACCGGAAAGCCTGGAAGGAAGAAAGGAAGTAAAAAGTCGAACCTGAAGCTCAATGTTAACAACGAGTGACTGGCTAATGAAGTAAAATATGGGTCTCCTCATTCGTGTGTGTGTGTGTGTGTGTGTGTGTGTGTGTGTTAGGTGGTGGTAAGGGCGAGGGAGTGTTCGGGGTGACTTAAAGGAGCGATTAAGTTGAGTTTCTACGTTGTGTTGTTCTGTTATTGTCTGTATCCCTCCCTTCATGTACTTCTTTATTCCTTCCTTTACTTACTCATTTATTTGTATTTTCTCGTTTTTTTCCCTCCCTCCATTTATTTTTCTTTATTCCATCCTCTACTTTCTCATTTATTTGTATTTTCTCGTTTTTTTCCCTCTCTTCATTTATTTTCTTTATTCATTCCTCTACTTTCTCATTTATTTTTATTTGCTCCCTCCATTTATTTTCTTTATTCCTTCCATTACTTACTTATTTATATCTTCAGTTGCGAGGTGGTGTCAGAGAAAGTAGAGAGTTTGCTGCTTGTGATGATGAACACTTTAGCCTTCCTCATGAATCAAAACCAGTTAAAATGGGATAGCATTCTCAAACACTTAAGCACTTTATTTTGACTACATTTAACTGCCTTGACTGGAAGTAATTGATGTTTTAACCCTTCAGTACCGTGCCGCATTTTCATACTCATTCTTTTTACTATTTGACGATTTTATACAGCTTCAGAAACTTATATGGGAATTAAAATAGTGACTTCTGTGGCCATTAATCTTTTGACCTCCATAGATCTTTCCTATTGCAAGTAAAATAGTCTAATCATACACAGAAAACCAAGGTAAAAAATGCGTCTCAGTATTAAAGGAATCCAGGGTACCTCAGGGACTTTGCACTATCAATAGGAAAAAAAAGTCATGAAAACCAGCCTGTATAACCTTTTAAAAATAACTATGTTGAGAGAAACCTGTCTTTAAGAATACGCACAAGTCACTCAAGAAGCTAAATAAATCTTATGGTATTTGTAGTTACATTTTCTCTTCAACAAAATGACGAAGGTGACTCAAAGGCAATAACAGATGTCGAATTCACTAACAAAGGGCTAATTTCACTTGGTTATGTTTCTTTCCATCCAGTTTTCACGATTCCCACCACTATCACGGACTCCTCCCTTATTTATAGGCTCTAGATGACACCAGGGAACAAACGCATCATTTTTTTCCTCCCCCATTCTAGCATTGTTCCTACGTCTCGCTTTCTCCTTATAAAAGTCTTAAAATGCTAAAGTTTACGGGTACTCTTCTCTTTAGCATGCTCTTTCCTTTCTTTATTTCGTTTTTCCCCCTTACTTTCTCCTGTAGTGTTTCTTTCCCTGTTCCTCGTGACCCATGCGACACACCGGCGGACGCGAAGGTCAGCCGGGTCAGGCCGTGCAGGTAAAAAAGTCTTAGGTGCTCCACTTTCCCCGCCTCTCTCGTGGCTTGTGGTCACACTGCGTTCAATGAGAGAGAGAGAGAGAGAGAGAGAGAGAGAGAGAGAGAGAGAGAGAGAGAGAGAGAGAGAGAGAGAGAGAGAGAGAGAGAGAGAGAGAGAGAGAGAGAGAGAGAGAGAGAGAGAGTACTCGTATTACAGCATTTACAATTTAACTCTATTTGCTTCACAATATAACAAAAACTATTAATGAATGTGTGTGTCTGTCATTGAGGGCAAGCGAACCCGCCAGTCACACCTGTTGTAAACGTTATAGAGAAAGACTGTATTATTACAGAGAGAGAGAGAGAGAGAGAGAGAGAGAGAGAGAGAGAGAGAGAGAGAGAGAGAGAGAGAGAGAGAGAGAGTATCCCAGCAGGTGTGAGTGACCAAGTGTAACACAACAACGCCTCAACACAGGGTCACACAGGCTATTTTGCTCCTCCCGAGGCGTATAACTTACACTTCGAAATTAGACACAAATGTTCGTTATAGAAAAAAAAAAAAAAGAGAAGGGCTGCGTGTAATCGTGCCAGTCTGAGAACAGTGAAGGTTGTTTTGATTCTGGTTTATTTTGTATAGTTCATGGTGCACAGAGACCGAGTGGTAGGTAAGGGTCGGTGTGACAGATGCGGTGTCTATTGTTGAGTGTCACGAAAGGAAGTTTTATGTCAGCTGTCTGGTAGCGCTGCGTACAGTGGCTCGTATCCTCAAGCACTTCTTTGCTTCACCTCCACTATTTCAAGAAGCTTTATTTAAATTTACACGAGTTCTT
Source organism: Portunus trituberculatus (assembly GCF_017591435.1). Lineage (NCBI taxonomy): Eukaryota > Metazoa > Arthropoda > Malacostraca > Decapoda > Portunidae > Portunus > Portunus trituberculatus. The sequence continues at coordinate 9,831,548 of NC_059269.1, read as the reverse complement.
TAAGGTGTTTTTACGGTTCTTGAGGTAAAGTGATAAGATTTCTACATTGTGAACTGGAGAAACACTCTTGGAAACCACACTAATCATCTCTGTATCCCTTGAAAACAGTCATGGTGAGAGAGCAAAGCCTTTCTGAATACGGGATCATAGTATATCTCAGTGTGACAATAAAGTTACCTTATCTTATCTTATGACTGAATTAACGTGTGTGTAGGGAAGAGGTGAGTGAATTTTGTTTAGGCTTACACTATAAAATATACACACATTTATATTACAAAAAAAAAAAAAAATAGTACTGTGTGAGTAAGTAAGTGAGTGAGTCTGTGAGTGTGTGAGTGAGTGAGTATGTGTAGGGAAGCGGTGGTTGAGTGTGTGTAGGGAAGGGGTGAGTGAGTATGTGAGTGAGTGAGTGAGTGTGTGAGTAAATGTTTTCAAGCGAGGCCCAGGGAGGGAAAAGCGCCAAGGTCACCTCTGAAGGAACCGCCACACCAGAACCAAGCTGTCCTACCGTCACACTCCGCCTCCTGCAGGATACACATGCGTACTTACGCTTCCGCCAGCCTGACCACCGACTCCCTCACACTTCTTCCCTCACTGGTGTCTGGGCAGGGGTGATGTGGGAGGGAGGGGTGGATGGGTGGGTGGAGCGAACAATGGGTGTGCCGCATTGACCGCCCCTCTAGTTTCTTGCAAGCCTACTGGAGCCACATCTCTCTCTCTCTCTCTCTCTCTCTCTCTCTCTCTCTCTCTCCGAACACTGATGACGAAAGAGTAATGAGTGTTATTTTGGTGGCGGTGTTTCTCTCTCTCTCTCTCTCTCTCTCTCTCTCTCTCTCTCTCTCTCTCTCTCTCTCTCTCTCTCTCTCTCTCTCTCTCTCTCTCTCTCTCTCTCTCTCTCTCTGCACAGGAAGAAAGTGAAATCTGCTGGGTTAGGAACATGTACGGTGATAATTATGCGTCTCGAGAAACGTTGGAGATTTGAACGACTGGCACCAAGCATAGTCGTGTTTGAGAATTGCCGTGAAAGTAGGACTTGTAAGAGAGTTCGTGTATCCGTGTTATCGCCACCAGACAGTCTGCTCACCTCTTTAATTATAACTACACCAAATCAAGCAAATTTTATTGATCTATAGCTCGAAAAAAATGAGGTTATATAGTGCTGGCATTGATTATAGCGTTGATTTTCCCCACAGAGCAACTGTCGTGAGCTACCATTCGCCTTTACGTTGCCATATGAACACTAAACCGCTAAGCCAGCCAAGCAAAGGCAAAATAAAACTGTACTTATTATTTTTTGTCTGCTAGGAGGAAATCTTTGAGGCGGTGGCTGTCTTGAGGCGCTGGTACAGTATTAGAATGATGCTGTGGAGCTTTTGTACATCTGCTTCACAGCAATTAGGTGCCTGATGCGTGCCAGCTCCCCGTGACGCAATCCTGTCCATCACATGCGAGTACTATGATCACAGTCTGTTTATAATGTTCTGCTTGTTCTTCTGAGCAGCTAACTGTCCTTTCCTGTCTATGTTCTGACTCTTCTGCTACCGGGAATATTTTGAGGCTAGATTTTTGTACATCTGTCTATCTTTTTATCTATCTATCTATCTATCTATCTATCTATCTATCTAACGTTTCTCTGTCTGACTATATGATTCTTTGTCTTTGCCTTTATATGTCATTGTGTGTGTGTGTGTGTGTGTGTGTGTGTGTGTGTACTAGTGCTATACGGATCTCAGTCATCTGAATATTCACCCTCACCTCAGTAACACACAAGGCACTGATCACTCCTGCAGCGCCTTCCATCATAGCAGGACACGGAGAGGCGGGCAGGGGCGAGCACAGCCACCAGACCCTGACACCATTACTCAAGGGACTGTAGAAAAAGGAGCAGGATTTACATAACCATGGGAAGGAGAGAAAACAAAGGCATTATCAGATAGGAAACTCTCATAACACACAGTAATTGTAAAGGATAAGCAGTTTATTGACCTGGACGTGAGAGAGAGAGAGAGAGAGAGAGAGAGAGAGAGAGAGAGAGAGAGAGAGAGAGAGAGAGGTGAAGATGGACACATGGGAGAAAGGAAGGAAACTCAGGGATATTTATTTCTCATTCTCTATTCCACTGATGTTCATTAATTAATTTGTTTTATTCTACTTCTTGTTTTCTTTTTCCTTGTTTCCATTCTTTATTTTTAATGCATATTGTTGATTTCTACTTCTTTATCTTATCACCAACTTATTTTATTCGTTTATCGGTTATCTATTTTGGCAGTTAGTATATTCGTTCGTCAATTAATTAGCTAGTTATGTTGTTTATAGTCGTTCTTTAATAATGTTTCCTTCCTCGTGATCTCTGGTACAGAAAAAAAAAAACTGTTGGATGCAGCCTCTAATGCCCCAGTGTTGTGTAAGTCACAAGAAAGGGACGCCACGAAGCACACAAACCCACCACAAGTCTCCTAAAAAAAGATCCAGTATTGCGCAGTGCTTTGGTGCCGGTCAGCTGCTCGAACCGCATTGCTTGGTGATAAACTCCAGCATGAATCAATCTGTACTGACGCAGATGTGGTGAAACAGGAAAATCTCAGATGAAGGAATGACTTGGTTTCCGAAGTATTGTCGTTGCGGTGTCTCTACATGCAATGAAGGGTACAATTGTAGTGGCTTGCACCAGATCGTTTTGGGTCGAGGTGCCAAATTCCTGAAAGAGACCCTAAAAGCTGGTATGATACTAGGGGTTGTGTAAACCTATAATGAAAGGAGCAATCAAGCATTCTCTCTACTTTCTCAGAATTCACTTTCCCGTGATGGATTGGTTTGGTGGGATGGGACGTGAAAGTGAAATGAGGTTAACCCCTTCAGTACCATGACGCATTTTCCTATTCATCTGGTTACTGTTTGGTGACTTTATACAGCTTCAGAAACTCATTAATATAGTGAAGACTGTGGCCATTAATCTTTTGACCTCTTAGACATTTCCTAATGTCAATAAAATCGTCTAATCATACTCAAACTCAAGGTAGAAATGCGTTTCAATACTGAAGGCGTTAAAAGTGAAATAAGTAAACACCAGCAATGTTTAGTCACGAAGATCAGTATAAAAGAGTGTTGGTCCTCTCACTGAACGGTCTTTGAAACGCTGGCTCAAACACTTCACGTACAATTAAATCATATGTTCCGGCCTCTTTTTTGTCCAATCTCAGTAATAGTAGCAGAGAAAAGTTAATTTATGAGCAGTGAACTATATATGAGTTTTGCTTTGCCCTATCTGACTGTAACCAGCGATAAATATACACTAATTGGAAAAGTTTAGACTATATTGTTCGATCCCTTGCAGAAACTAAATAGAAAATACAGGTTAACACCTTCAGTACCATACCGCGTTCTCATATTTATTGTATTTACTATTTGACGATTTTATACAGCTTCAGAAACTTATTTTGAGGATTAAAATTGTAAAGACTCTGGCCATTAATCTTCTGACTTTCAGAGACCCTTCTTAATGCAAATAAAGTCGTCTAGTCGTTCCCAAAAATAATGGTAAAAATGCGTCGCAGTACTGAAGGGGTTAAATACTTCAATCAGGTCCCCCTCTTATACTGCGTCTCTCTAAGGAATGCAAATTTAGTTTCTTCAATCTCACTTCATATGGAATATAGAGAAGATAAACATATTGGAGAAACAAACTGTATAAGGAAACCACAATACACCATACCAAAAAACAACTAAATGTACTCAAATTGCTCCCTTGTAGAAACTAAATTAAGATATAGTCTATACGTCCTTAGACATGCAATTCTTTCCCTCTCAACCTTCATAGAGAGCAGGTAACGTAAGCAGGCATACCAGCAGCAACCCGACCAAGGATATTCAGGCGTTGTAGGACTGGTCGAGTCTTCTTGTACTTCCTGGTGAGAAATAGGAAGAGACGTCGATTAGGTCACGGTTAAGTTTCCTGCGACTGGTGACTTCCTGTGCATGGCTGACGAAGCTGAGTGAGGAGAGAAAGAGAGAGGAAGAGAAAGGTCTGGTTTTTGCTTCACGGGAGTCAGATTTGAGTGGGGAAGGTTTCACTGAGAGGTCTGTCAGCTTAGGGACGAGTATTCAGTGCGTGAGTGTTGAGGTCAGGGTGCAGTGCTGGAAGGAACAAAAACGGTCCCTTTCTGCACGATATTGCGCTGTCTCCCTTCTGCCTTTCTAGCTCCTTAACCTCTTTAGTACCATGATACGTTCCATATTCATTCTGCTTACTATTTGGTGATTTTAGACAGTGAAGATCGTGGTCATCAATCTTCTGACTTACATAGATCTTTCCTGATGTCAATAAAATCGTCTAATCATACCCAAAACTTATGGTAAAAATGCATCCCAGTACTGAAGGGGTTAAATGTCTGTTTGTATGTCTGTCTATCTGTCTGTCTGTGTGTCTCTATATTCGTCTCTTGTATAGAATGATTTCTTATTACTAACCTACCAAACGGAGGACGCTGTGTTGAATGACTGATTACACACACACACACACACACACACACACACACACACACACACACACACACACACACACACACACACACACACACACACACACACACACACACACACACACACACACACACACACACTTTCCTATAATGATGATGCTGATGTCTTGTACTTTCCATCATTAGTCTCAGCGAACCATTTTCCTTTTTTTTTTTCTATCTCCATCCCTTTCTTTTTCTCGTCCCCAAGAGTGACTTTACGCTGAGGTCTAGTTGGTCTTATGTGTACTTCCTTCCCATGTCTCTAGTAATGGTGAGAACCCTGAGAGTGCTGGTGATTTGCGTCTCGATCACGGTCCGGGAATCGCCGCATGAGTGGTGACCGATGGCAGGCACAAAGCACTCATGGGTAAATTCAGTTGTGGGTCAGTCGGAGTCCACAAGAGTATGAGTATTGAGGCACAGTACACCCATGCTTCACTTCTACGTTCAGTACTTAGGGTTGATGTGGGAATCGCCTCCTGTGAATGACTCGACTCGTATCCTAAACTCACTTCATTTGTTCGAGTTATTGGGAACTGTTTCGTGTACGAGGCTGTTCCTTGGAGGATTTTACAACATAGAGTAGTTCCAGAGAAAATACTTAACCCCTTCAGTATCAGGAATAATTTTTCATATTCATTTTAATTACTACTCAGGGGTTTTATACAGCTCCAGAAACTTGTGTGGTGGATTAGAATAGTGAAAACTCTGGCCATTAATCTTTTGACCCACATAAACCCTACCTAATGTAAATAAAATCGTCTAATCACACCAAAACTTCATGATATAAATGTGTTCCAGTACTGATTCAGGGGTTAAAGCGTAGTGCAAGCAGCGAACAACATGAAATCTGGTACCGGATCACTTGTCTCGTCGGTAAGGTTAGTATGCGTGGCTGTATATGATGGAGACACGTGTCCTAGGGTTTACCAATCGTCCAGTTGTATCTATGCATATCCTGAGCTATTTATGCATTCAAGACACTTATCTCTGAGGTAATTCTTCTATTGTGTTGTATATATTGCAGCTGTTTTGACGTCACTGTCTTTGTTTTATGGATACGAATGTTTCAGTCTTGTTATATTATGGAGATTTTGACCTTCAGTGGATCTCTCTTCTTTATTATTTTTTTTACCGTTGACTAAATTCTCTCTTACATAAAACAAATAATGATGTGTTTTAGGAAGATATTTTCTAGGTGTGTGTGTGTGTGTGTGTGTGTGTGTGTGTGTGTGTGTGTGTGTGTGTGTGTGTGTGTGTGTGTGTGTGTGTGTGTGTGCGTGTGTGCGTGTGTTACTCTCGTTTGTACACGTCCACCACACACCATGTTGTCCCTCACTCTCTTTGACCATCCGTGAAAGCTTTCTTGATGGCCATCCATTACTCACAGCTATGTTTTCTCTCCCTCCTCTCCGTTCTCTCATCCGTTCTTTCCTCTGACATCTATCTTTTATCTATTCATCTCTCTTTACTATTTTTCCTGACCTCCTCTTATCTCTTCTCTATTTCTTTCTCTCCATCTTCCCTCCCTCCTTCCTTTCTTCCTTCCCTCCTTCCTTCCTTTTCGTCTCCCCGTGTATTTTGAGGCTGGTACGGTCAGTCTCTGGGAGAAATTCTACGTAACAAGTGGATGAGAGAGAGAGAGAGAGAGAGAGAGAGAGAGAGAGAGAGAGAGAGAGAGATGATGGTAATAGCGCTGGTGATGGGGATGATGATGACGGATGTATTATTGGGATTCAGAGATATTCAGTGAGAGAAAGGTGAAAGATTTGAGATTCATGAAACGTCATTGAGCAGAAGACAAAATCATCTGGGAATGGTGCTGATCCAGTGTTCTCTCATGCTTATGCATATTTTTGAACACACACACACACACACACACACACACACACACACACACACACACACACACACACACACACACACACACACACACACACACACACACACACACACACACACACACACACACACACACACACACACACACACACACACACACACACACACACAGCAGCTGTACAGACAAAGAAATCACAATTATAAAGTCATTACTTATTTCTTTGCGGTGTGGGAAGCAAGCACTCTGGGACCACCTCAACAGTTTTGCAAGCGTACAGCAACAAAGGCGGCTTCTTTCATGTGGTGCGGCAAATTTTGTTTATCTTTCTTCTATTTTCCTCTAACTTCACTCCAGCAGCGGCCACCAAGTATGATGCACGTGCGGAGTGATGGATAGTGTGTTCAGTCTCCTCTAGCGAGGCGTGCGGCAAGTATGGTGGTGCACGTCAGTTCACATTTAAAGCAGAGTCCCTTCTCATGACGCCTCACTCGCTACAGGTGTTAAGATTTTGCGCCATATTCAGAAACGCTTCCCTCTCTCACAGCGTCCATTTTCAAACACTACAGACACGATTGGTCGAGTTCTAAAGAGTATTTTTCTTGTTGATAATGCAGAAAATTTGTTAACATGTCACTAGAACCACAGAAACACCCTTAATAATTCTTGTTACTTCAACTAGAGCCTTTTGAAAATAGCGAAGGTGCGGCGCGGAAGTGTTTCAGAATATGGGCTATTTTTTTTCTTTTTTTGAATGGTCTCGATCAGGTTTCCCGGTATTCCGCTAACCGCAGCCTGGGAACTCTAATATAAGCCTTGTTTCTCAGCCTGAACATGGCCCGCCGAGGCTGCAGGGTGAGGAGCGCACCGGCACATCCTCTTCTGTACACACTCATCTTGGCAAACGCTTCGGGCATAACTTGCTTGTCTTCCCACGATTGCCATTCTCTCTTTACCTTGAAGTCTTACTGTACAACCACCACCACCACCACCACCATCACCACTTCTCGAAGGCTTGTAGTATATAAAAACTTCAGATATGTACCTGTAGCCTGTTTTCTGGATGTTAATGGTGTTTGCAGAGAGACAAAATTGTTCCAGTTTCGCAATTTAGAGGGAAACGTGACAAGATATAGTTATTTCACTTTCCATTCTTGTTGTTCATTCCCTTCGAACTAAAAGTATGACAAATGACACTCTAAGTCGATCAAGGCAATTAAATCTTCATCGCAAGCTTTGTAAATAAGAAACTACAATTTTTACGCTGCTCATAAACCTAGAGTGCGTGGAAGTGGCGGCGCTGGCTCAGGGAGGGCGGGAGCTGAGCGTGTAGCTTTATTGACCCAGCGGTAAAATTGGCATAATTGAGCGACGCTTGGCTAGACACAATGATGGGAGGTTGGTTACTAGTGTGTGGTTGATTACGTCTAGACTGTGGTCATTCCGGTTGACATGTGGGCTCTGATCCTAAGCGGGGCCGTCCTCTCGTAAGCAAAACCTTCGCTGAGGCGATGCGCTACTTTGGCTCGTATTCTCAAATACCTCTGTGCCTCACCTCCACTACTTCAAAAAAACTTTATCTAAATTTACAAGTATTTTTATAGTTCTAGGGACAGATTGATGAAATTTCTACATTATTAACTGGAGAAACTCTTGAAAACCTCGCTAATAATCTCTGTGGCCTTGGAAAATAGTCGTGGTGAGAGAGTAAAGCATTTCTGAATATATGACCCCGACATCACTGAGAAGCGCGAGTGATACGACCGCCACTTCCTCCTTACCACGAAAGTAAGAACAAGTACATGACGAAGAATACCCCGGAAAAAATGTAACGTAACCTAGCATAACACAACCTCTGCCATTATTATACACTTATCTGCTGGTCTAGTATTTGTGACATTTTCCAGGGATTTTTTTCTGTTCCATTCATCTTAAAGCTCTCACCTTCGTCACCGCTCTCTTTCTCTGTGTATATTATTTGGTCGTGAAAGTGAGGCGAGGTTCTCGACAAGCAGAGAGAGAGAGAGAGAGAGAGAGAGAGAGAGAGAGAGAGAGAGAGAGAGAGAGAGAGAGAGAGAGAGAGAGAGAGAGAGAGAGAGAGAGAGAGAGAGAGAGAGAGAGAGAGAGAGAGAGAGAGAGAGAGAGAGAGAGAGAGAGAGAGAGAGAGAGAGAGAGAGAGAGAGAGAGAGAGAGAGAGAGAGAGAGAGAGAGAGAGAGAGAGAGAGAGAGAGAGAGAGAGAGAGAGAGAGAGAGAGAGAGAGAGAGAGAGAGAGAGAGAGAGTTGTAGGTTCTGGCTTTCGAGATGATGAATGTTCCCATCCTTCACGTATAAAAGAAATATTATGTTCTATTTATTTTTATGCTTCCATGACACGTGATATATTCTTATAATAGATTGCATGTATAGTTACCACGTGTGTGTGTGTGTGTGTGTGTGTGTGTGTGTGTGTGTGTGTGTGTGTGTGTGTGTGTGTGTGTTATGCAAGAAGGGAAGCCGGCCAAAGGCAAAAAAGATTAATAAAAGGCCCACTTGAATGGCAGTTCCCTTAAAGATAAAAAAAAAAAAAATTAGCCAAAAGTCTGGGACAAATATCTTGTGTGTGTGTGTGTGTGTGTGTGTGTGTGTGTGTGTGTGTGTGTGTGTGTGTGTGTGTGTGTTCAGAGCCACGTCTTTGTTGGGGGCGGGAGGAGGTCAGGTGGCGGAAGGTATGACACGTGGGTCGTCCTGCCATCCTGTGCTTCCCGTGTACAGTTAGAGGCGACATAGTGCGGCCATGGCAGGGTCATGGTGTCTCGCAGGACTCGGGTCACTGGGGGAGCCGCGCCGTGTCTGGGTGGCGGTGTGCGTTACTCGGGGTTAGGTAAGAGAGCTATTAACCCTTTCAGTACCAGGACGCATTTTCATATTCATTCTGCTTACTATTTGACGATTTTACACAACTTAAAGATGCTTATGTCTGGGATTTAAATAGTGAAGACTGTGGCCATTAATTTTCTGATCTCCATAGACCGTTCCTAATGCAAATAAAATGTTCTAATCACACCAAAAACTCAAGGTAAAAAATGCGTCTTAGTATTGAAGGGGTTAAGGTTTTGGAAGAATTGTATGGAGTGGCATTGAAGGTTTGTTATTTTTTATGATTAATTAACAACAACAGTCGGAGTGGTAGTGATACTGATAATACCAGTAGTAATAGTAGTAGAACCAATAGTAACAAGATGAAAAAAATAAGATAAAGAAAGAGGAGGTAAATAAGAGAAGATTACCACCTGTTCACAAGACAACATTTTTGTGAGCCAGATTTCGCCTGTTCTCGGCTTGAAGTGGTGCGTTGTTCCCGTGAAAGTGATGATTGGTGGCGTGTACTTCTCGTAAACTGATAAGTCTTCAAGTTTCTCCTTCCAAGGCGGCACGAGGCTTGCAGACGCTATCTTCACCATCTCGCCTGTCCGCTCCCTTACAGGCAACAGCGAGAAATGACCGGTTCTTTGAAGTCGTGTCCGGGAACTTGTTGCATGAAGGGTGACTGGCGCCGAGCATGGACTGAATAATGGAGCGGGACTGATACACGCTAAGAAAAAGTAGTAGTAGTAGTAGTAGTAGTAGTAGTAGTAGTAGTAGTAGTAGTTGTAGTAGTAGTAGTAGTAATAGTAGTAGTAGTAGTAGTAGTAGTAGTAGTAGTAGTAGTAGTAGTAGTAGTAGTAGTAGTAATAGTAGTAGTAGTAGTAGTAGTAGTAATAGTTGTAGTAGTAGTAGTAGTAGTAGTAGTAGTAGTAGTAGTAGTAGTAGTAGTAGTAGTAGTAATAGTTGCAGTAATGGTGGGAACTGCAGCAGTAGTTTTCCTATTTAATTTTCCCCTAGTGGTCCGGAAGTGATTACGTTGCCATTCCTATCTTGGCTAACCATCTATAGATACACCTCTGATGAACTTTATGAGTGACGGTGTTGTGAGGGTTTGTACCCTTCTTGTGGCGGACTGGGCGGTAGGTGTGGCCAGAGGCGGGGCTACTGTAATGAATGTTGGAGCAAGAGTGATGATTTTGACAGTTTGCTATAGTGACATAATGGTTCTCGCTTGGTTCTCTCTCAATCAAAGTTAATGCGTCACATTGTATCGCCTCAACATCTTTCGACACTAAGTAATATTTTTACCTTCACGTTTCCTCTCTCTTTACGGGGAATGGGTTTCAGTAATCTTATTTCCACCAATACCCTTAAAAATCGCCATGATAAAACATTAACCCCTTCTGTACCATGACGCGTTTTCATATTCATCCTGCTTAATATCTGGTTATTTTATACAGCTTCAGATCATTACGTTGGGATTAAAATAGTGAAGACTCTAGCCATTGATCTTCTGAGCTCCATAGACCCTTCCTAATCTAAATAAAATCGTAGTAAAAAAAAAAGAAATTGCTTCCCAGTACTGAAGGGTTTAATTCCTTGCGGGTAAACCCTTTCCAGTGAGAAGCGGGAGATCATATGGCCCTACCTATGAGTGGAACTGTGACCTTTCGCGCACCGCACACCCCATGCCAAGGCCCAATGAGAACGGCCAGTGCTCTCTCATCAGTGAAAGCGAATAGCAGCCTACCAGAGAGAGAGAGAGAGAGAGAGAGAGAGAGAGAGAGAGAGAGAGAGCGAGGGACCCTAGCAACACACCACAGGCTAGGACAAACACTCTCTGTATACACCGTACTATCTTCCCCACTCTTTGTATTGCTCACTTCTACTCTCTCCACCGTTCACTTTCCGTCATCACACTCAGCATCACGAGTCACCTCCTGTTACTCAAACCTCGTGATCATTCCCTTTCCCTTCGTCTTGTGCATCCCTAACGCTCATTCCCTACCATGTAACACTCCACCCTACCACCCAGCTAACCATCCATTCCCTTCTCCCTTCTCGCAGACATTCCCTCACGCTTCACACGCACCAGATACTCTCAGGTCGACATTCCTCTCATGACCGCCACTTCACGGGACTGAGGCCGGACATGACTCCTCTGGCAGCAGTACAAGGTTCGCTCTGCTCTTTACCTGCGTCGCTCATGGACTTTGTGGCAACTCAGTGCTGTACAGTGGAGGCTCTGACGCTGCTCTAGGGATGCCTAGCGTGTGGTGAGAGAAAGGAGGATCATAGCACACACCAACACACACACGCACAAAGGTAGACAGAGAGTTAAGAGGCATGCAGATTACAAAGAGTAGATACGAGAGTTCCTTACGCACAGAGGTAGTGAAAGTTCACCGCACCACCTCGCTCGCCGGTCTGTGCAGCTCCTGACGACACGTGCCCCAACACACCTGACCCTGGCCGGCCTCTCCACATCTGTGCCTAATCTTGGCCATACACCAGCGAGGATTGGAATGCTGGCCACGATGTTGAGGGAGCGTGTAAAGGAAGATGGCATATGTATTGTGGTGGTAGAAAGAAGAGGAAGAAGAATAAAAATTAGGATGATTAAGGAGAGGAAGGAGGAGGACAATAAGAACAACAACAACAAAACGAAAAACGAATAAGTAAAGAGGCTAAGAAGAAGAAAAAATGAAGACAGCAACAAAAAGATTGATAAAACAATAAGGAAACATAAACATAACGATAGAAAGAGCAAGAACGAGAACAAGACCAAGAAAAACGAGAACAAGTATATGTGTGCTAAGCAAAAGCCATCAGTAAACTAGATATCTAACTGGATCCTTACTGGGTTGTCTGGAGAAGCAAAGTGGAAACGTACAGAACTCGTGGCTGCCGCAAGGTGAGCTGGTGCGCTGCTGAGAGTTGCTTTGGAAGAGAAAGAAGGAAGCCCCACGTGAAAGCTGGCTGGAAGTGGCGACCGGGAGTGGTGTTAGGGTGTAGAACCAAGGAAGAAACTTGAACCGGAGTAAGATAGAAAAAAAATCAGTAACAAATAACTGTACACTGGTGATGACCTTTTGATCTGCCCTTCACTACAGCAGACTGACAGCTTCTCTTCTTTCTCATTCCTCCCTGAAAGTCGTCACCGCGTGGTTGTCCGGTAGCCAAGCCCAGTCAGCGCCTCGCCCTCCACGACCTAATCCCGCTGTTGTACTGTACGAGATCACAGCGTCCAGACCAGTATAGACATCTCGGTAGTCTGCCTTCCTTAGCGACGTTACTCTGATCCGTATGCAGAAACGCTTTGCTCTCTCAACACGACTATTTTCAAGGGCCACAGATAATTATCAGCTGTGTTTAAAAGGGTGTTTTTCCAGTTAGTAATATAGAAATTTTGTCACTCTGCTTCTAGAACTGTAAAAACACCTTAAAATACTCACTCCAGAACACTGTAACATTTCTCATAGGGAATTCTACGTAGACTCGTTCGTTGTACAGTAATTCGGTGTCTGTGTGATGTATAGGTTTTCCTCATGCGTGTGTTCAATTTCTCATTGTGCGATACTAAATATCTCGTTGCCTTTTAGTGTTGTTTTTACAGTTACTGCTTTTCTGAACGTGCTACCTCGCTCTCTTCGTGACCACACTGCAGAACACCTAAATACTTTTCACATCCTCATCCGTTTTCTTCCATCGCTTCCCTATTTACCTTTTATTTCCCGCGTTTTTACAACGTGTACTGTTGCAAAGGGCTGGCTAGAATTACCAAGGAACATTTGTATTTGTAACCTCGTCGACTCTCTACTATTAACCCTTTCAATACTGGGACACATTTCTACTTTGACATTTGTGTACGATTAGACCACTTTATTGACATTAGGAAGGGTTTACGGAGGTCAGAAGATTAATAGCCACAGTCTTCACTATTTTAATCCCCATATGATTTTCTGGAGCTGTATCAAATCACCAAATAATAAGCAGAACGAATATGGAAACGTGGCATGTTATTGAAAGGGTTAAAAGGTCTATTGATTTTCTCTATCGCTTTTAGTGTTGAATTTACTCACCAGAGCGATGACAGTAACGATAAGAAAGTAAAGACTAACGTTGTGACTTTTGTGGCGCGGAACATTCATGTATCCTTAATTCACCAACATTTCCTCACAGTCATTGGCTTCCTCTTATCATTCTCCATCTGCACTTTCACCAGCATCACTCAAACTGTTATTTTCTTGCTTTCTTTTCTCTTTCCACATTCACTTTATCTTTTAATGACACTTTATCGCTTCATTCCTTTCGTTTCTTTTAGTCGTCTGTAACTTTTCCTTCCCCTGTTACTTTCCTTTGCCATCATGACCTCCTGAAACCTTCCCACCCTTCCCTAACCATGCAAGGCGGCGGTGACCAGTTTCACTCTCTTAATAGCACGATTCTCCTCACCTCACTGAAATGAAACCCACCGCTTTTCTCTCTCCATTACTTGACCTACCCCGCTGTCGTAATGCAAGCACGAAAATGGTGTTAAGTGTCATGCTTGGCTTTTTTTGCGTATTCGTGTGTGTGTGTGTGTGTGTGTGTGTGTGTGTGTGTGTGTGTGTGTGTGTGTGTGTGTGTGTGTGTGTGTGTGTGTGTGTGTGTGTGTGTGGAGGAAGAAAATCAGACAGCAAAGTACACAAACGCACACACACACACACACACACACACACACACACACACACACACACACACACACACACACACACACACACACTGCGTAGTGTAGTGGTTAGCACGCTCGACTCACAATCGAGAGGGCCGGGTTCGAGTCCCGGTAAGCAGCGAGGCAAATGGGCAAGCCTCTTAATGTGTGGCCCTTGTTCACCTAGCAGTAAATAGGTACGGGATGTAACTCGAGGGGTTGTGGTCTCGCTTTCCCGGTGTGTGTTGTGTGTTGATGTGGTCTCAGTCCTACCCGAAGATCGGTCTATGAGCTCTGAGCTCGCTCCGTAATGGGGAAGACTGGCTGGGTGACCAGCAGTCAACCGAGGTGAATTACACACACACACACACACACACACACACACACACACACACACACACACACACCTTGCACAACCAGTTCATCATCATCTTGAGCGTAAATGCTCCCTCCGTTTATGGTAACAAGTCGAGCTTAAACATGCAAGGCAATCTTTCTGCTCAGCGTCATTCCAAGTCAAGGCACGGCATTCTTACTAACCTGTGTTCACCTTTACTCATCTGTTACCCCGTGCATTCCTGTCACACCCTATCTCTTGGTAGGATGTCTTAAAGTTAATTAAGTAGGAAATGTATTATGGAATATTAGTCTAGGTTGAAGTGCATGAAGTATATAGATGTTCTTTTACGCTCTGGTAACGTCATGGTTAGAAGGAAGAGAAGTGTAGGTGAAGCGTTAAGAGATTAAAGCACTACATCAGCGCCATCTTCAGAAACGCTTCCTTCTCTCACCGCGAGCATTTTCAGACTACAGAGACCAGTAGCCGAGTTCTAAAGAATATTTGTCCTGTTGATAATGCGAAAAACTTAACAAGTCACTAGAATCACAGAAACACCCTTAAAAACTCGTGTCATTTCAACTAGAGCCCTTTGAAAATAGTGAAGGTGCGGCGAGGAAGTGTTTCAGTGTATAATGGGCCTGAGTTTCCTGCGCCACCTTTCCCATTCAGGCGGTCAGGCGTGAAGGAAGCGACAGGGCCAAGAAGCATCCCACGCTGGCTCACGGGAGGGCAAGTTACTCAAAAGAAAGTAAATCTGCACCTGCCTGACCGGGTACAGACAGTGATCAGCAAGGGCAGCGGGTTCGTGACGGGAGGCATGAACGCTCACATCTCGAAGTGCAAGAGCAAGATCACATGATTGCAACCTGCACACTTCTATTTCCACTGCCCGGGCATGTGGACGATTGGCTCCTTTGGTATTCAGATCCTGAGTACGAGTTCCAGGAGTCTTCATTCCTCGTGTCCCTTGTCCCCACACTCCTGTCTCGGCCTGGGCGGGGAGATGCGGGGCGGGCAGAGGTCACCTTGCGGCTTTACTCTCGTCAGCAGCCTCTCCTCGCGGCCACCACCGTGCTGGGGCTGAATGAAGGCTGCATTAGGGGGCTGCTGAGTGCATAAACACACCACCCCTATTGACTTTTAGCTTCCCTCTTTCCTGATGTTTGCTCTCCGCCGCTCCTC
>NC_059269.1:9701128-9811128 GCF_017591435.1 Portunus trituberculatus | reverse complement strand
TACTACTACTGCTGCTACTACTACTACTACTATACTACTTCGTTTGAGGGCGTTTTCGTAACCTCTCCTTGGCTCGTATTCTCAAACACTTCCGTACTTCACCTCCATTATTTCATAAGGCTTTATTTTAAGGTAGTTTTACATTTCTAAAGGCAGATTGACATGATTACTGCATTATTAAATGGAAAAACACTCCTGAAAATCTCTGTGGCTTTGGAAAATAGTCGTGGTGAGAGAGCAAAGCGTCTCTGAAATACGGACCTCTTCTGTCTCCCATTCAAACTCTTGGCAGTCACGGATTCTCTCAACGCGTGCTTGTGTTGTGAAAGAGGCCAAAGAAAGACGCATCGTACTCCGCAAGGACGCAAGAAGTGACGTTATCTAAAGCCGCATCTGTGACAATGTAGGTTAGCAGGTTTCCCTTCCGAATTTTCCCGTGTTTATCTATCAAAGGAGAAGGAGGAGTTATAATATCCGTAAGGCCAAATGCACGACAATGATCAGTAGTGCATTTCTGGAGCGTATATGTAGGTCAGCTTCCCTATTATTGCTTGATCTGCTCGTGTCTTCTTACCGTCTCTGCCCGTCTCCGCCTCCTGGAAAAAGGAAAATGGATGTGATGTAAGAGAGAGAGAGAGAGAGAGAGAGAGAGAGAGAGAGAGAGAGAGAGAGAGAGAGAGAGTTTTATATCAGTAAGTTTATCTGTAATTCAGTTTTCACCCGACTTTCACCACTAGTTATCTCCGCGGCTTAGCTTTGTCCTGTCCTGGGGCGCACGACGATGAGGTTCAGCGCGCGTGCCTCTCAAGTGGCTTCGGAGTTGGGGAATGTCAGTTGTCAGCTTGGGAAAGAAGTTGGACAAGAGAGGCTGCAAATTTCCTCCCCAGAGAAGTGTACGACATTCTCAGCGTGTGGGTGATGGAAGAACAATTGTTACTACTTGTCTCTTTTCCTGTTGTTTTCTCCATTGTCTGGAAGCTTTATTGAGCGTCCCAGTGACTGCTGGTGCTGGGACTCTATTCTTCGCTGTCTGTGCCTGTTTAGTGTCATACGGCTGGCAGAGGTGCAGCCAACCCTCTCTTTTTTTTTTTTTTTTCTTTTTGCAATAGCTATTCGTTTATCAATCTTTTAGCTGCGATTAATCTTCCTTATTGCTGGGACTGTAAAAGAAGTTTGCATTAAGACGCGAGAGAGAAAAGAGGAGAGGACGTCACTAAGATAACATTAGAGACAAGAAAGGAAGAGGTTGAAATCTCCCCCACCTCCCCCCCTCTCTCTCTCTCTCTCTCTCTCTCTCTCTCTCTCTTTCTCTCTCAGTGGCAGGCAGGGCACGTATCAGACACCAGTTATCTTCAAATACCCGCGTTTGCAAAGTGGAAATAGAAATACATCTGCACGTAATTCGTAAGAGAGTCGTGACGGTCAGTCGTGAGATTACCAAAGCTGACACGACTTTTCTTTTGGGATTCGAGTCTTTTCTTGTTAGAAAAGTGTGTGTGTGTGTGTGTGTGTGTGTGTGTGTGTGTGTGTGTGTGTGTGTCCGCTCCTCGTGCATTCACCCTCCTGCCTCAACCACATGTCCACCAATGAATATTTACCTTTCTTTCCAAAAATCAGCACCTATTCAAACGTGGTCCTCTCTAGCAAGGTTCAGGGTTTTGCCTCACGTCTCCATTGATCAGCGGGCGGTGCGGGAGGGTCGCCTGAACGGTATGTAGTACGTGTCCCTGAGCTTGTGGGGAGGCAGGAAGAGGCGAAGCAGTCAGGAACGAGGAAGGAGCGGTAAGGTGACACTGGAAAGGACAAGGATGGCTGGAATATTAAGAGAGACATGTAGAGGAAAAGGAAAAAGTATAGATTTTGTTTTGGACGTGAAGGAAGGATTAGATGATTAGCAAAAGAGGTTAGAATGAAAGACATGAAAGATGATGTAGTTATTGTAGTAGATAAGGTGTAGAGAGAAAGAAGGAAGGATGTAGAGGCGGGGAAGGCCGAGGGGAGTAGTAGTATAGATAATAATAGCCATTTGTAGTATGCCATCAAATAATTCATACGTTAATCAACAGTTAATGATGTATTCCATTTATTTGTCCAATTTGACGCTATACCAATTATGAGTGAGATTAATTAAATGGAGTGACAAGAGCTATTTTCAAACATTTACTCATTACGTTCTCTGTTTTAAGATTTTTTTAGTAATAGCAATACATCAACAGAAACATTATTTTATACTTACCTCAATTTTCTTCCATCGACTTTCCCGTCAGTGTGAAAGCATATCTTGACTTTAACCCCTTCAGTACCATCTCAAGTTTCCATACTCATTTTTCTTGCTATTTGGTAATTTTATACAGCTTCAGAAATTTATGTGGGGATTACAATAATGAAGGCTTTGGTTATTAATCTTCTGACCTCAATAAACCCTTCCTAATGTAGATAAAATCATCTAATCATATCTAGAACCCATGGTAAAATGCGTCCCAGTACAGAAGGAGTTAATAAATTGTTTGGAAGTGCTGATTCTAAGACCTCCAGAGAATACATCTACTCACGAACTGCCTCACTCACAAGCAGAATGATGAGCACCTCGTAATGGCACTTTCCATTTAGGCTGCAGAAAACAAACTTGAGAGAAAATTATTACTTTCCCTACTTGCCGTTATTGAGATGTGATAATGGCACACGCTACTTTCACTCTACATTGAACACTTATCCGCCTTATAGAAAGAAGTAAGTACTAACTGTGCTACACCACCACCTCGTCATCCACCAGTTCTAAACAACATACTCTGGACAGTATTCTCTTCAGTACCAGGACGTGTTTTAATTTTCATTCTGCTTACTATTTGATGATTTTATACAGCTTTAGAAACATATGTGGGGGGATTACAAGTGTGAAGACTAGACTGTGGGTATTAATTTTCTGGCCTCCATAGACCCCTCCCAATTCAAATGAAATCGTTTAATCATACCAAAAATAAAAATAAAAATTGCGTCCCAGTACATAAAGGGTTGATTTCTTCATTACCAGGACGCGTTATCATATTAATTTTGCTTTATTTAACGATTTTATACAGCTTCAGAAACATGTTAGGATTAGAATAGTAAAGACTGGCCGTTATTCTTTTGACCCCCATAGACCCTTCCTAATGCAAATATAATCGTCTAATCATACCCAAAAATCCAAGGTAAAAATATGTCTCAGTACTGAAGGGATTAATCAAACTTCTAGCTATGTACTTTCAGCAGACTCTAGTTGAAATCACTGGATATTTTCAAGAGTATTTTCACTTTTCAGTCATTAGTTTCACAAAAATTCATCATCAACGGGAAAATCACTCGTGAGAAACCAACGAGTGATCATTTCCGGAGCCTGTGGAAATCGCTCTTATGGGAGAACAAAGCATTTAAGAACACCAGCATTTATCTGCACGTGGATCAAAAAGTCACACGTGCACGAAGAGAGGATGGACTTTCCCCTGGTTCATCCCTCCCTGGTGTTCAGCCTCATATTCTCAAAATCTGCGCTTCATCTCTACAATTTTAAGAGGGACTTATTTGAATTTGCACGAATTTTTAAAGATGTTTTCACCTTCCTATAGGCAGATTAACGAGATTTCTACATTATTAACTGGAGAAACACTCTTTAAAACTATGGTAATCATCTCTGTAACCTTGGAAGATAGTCATGGTGAGAGAGCAAAGAGTTTCTCGCGAAGTTCAAAGTATATGGAACGGTAAGTCATAGAAAACGAGAGTATACATCACGTCCTTCCAAGTTGTGTGCAGTATAGATAATAAACAGAGAGCACCAGCCACGCCGCTCTCATATTGCAACGCCCTACCGCAACGCACGCACGTAGAGCAGTAGCAGCTCCTCTAGTCATCATGGAGTAATTGTTAACCATTACGTGTGTCGCTTCTCTGTAACCCGTCCCGCAATTAGTGTTATTGTTATTTTACAGGCCCCCATCCTCTCTCTCTCTCTCTCTCTCTCTCTCTCTCTCTCTCTCTCTCTCAGCGTATTTTCTTTATTTTCTTGATGTTTTGTGTTATTTTCTGCTGCCTCTTCTTCTTCTTCTTCTTCTTCTTATTATTATTATTATTATTATTATTATTATTATTATTATCATCATTCCTTTAACTTTCTTCCTCCACTATTACTACTATTACTGCATCAGAAGTAGCAACAGTGGCAGTAACATAGTGCTATTATCAGTTGTTTCACCACATACTTTTCTCTCTCTCTCCCGCAGGTGAGTGTTTGAGTCGTTACTGCCGCCAACAAGTCAGGTAGGTGAGCTCTTCCTTGTGGCCTCGTGGTGTACTGCCTGTTTCACCGTGACCCGCTATATCCTGTCTATTCTAAAGTGGCTCCTGGGTTCAAAATTCATTGTGGCTTACAGGTGATATAATTGATTTGATGTAAATAATACTTGTTTTCTGTTAATCACCGTACTTATAGACTACGGTTTGCCTCAAGATCTGACAACCACGTATTCTCTGGGACGCTCTCTATTCACACTGAGACCCAGGAGCCACTTTAGAGGAGACAGACTCGAACATCTATTTTATCTGATGCTAACCTTCATTCTTATCTATACACAGGAAATTTAGTCATATTCATCGTTTTGGAATAATGGTTGGTTTATGTGCTGGCTTCCGTCATTATCTATGGTGGTTGATATCTGGAATACACTCAGTTGTTCCTAAAGGGATGAATTTTCGTGTTGGGGATGGAGGATGAGTGAAATGGATCTTATATACACTTTTTTCGGGGGGGACAAAACTCTCTCGGACCTGCATGGGACTGGCAACTTAGTGGGCCTTTATTTCGTTTCGTGTTGCCCTTTCAAACTTCCCCCTCTGACATAAAACAAACTATATAGAGTACTTCGTTTTAGTTCTGCCAATCTGATCACCAGGAAAGATCAGGACCATGTTGGGATCAAGTTTGACCATAAGGTACATAAAATCTTCAATGCCCTATCATAGAAGAAATCAAGTCTGGCCTGCACGATTTCCTATGGACAGTACTGAATAAATGACCAGTGCGGGGCTATGCTGAAAGATGCCGAACCTCAAACACCCTACCAGAACAGATAAGCAAGGATTAAAAGCAGCGATGGGTGTCCATGGCTGTGAGGAAACGGTAGATTGCAACAGATCAAGCCATGGCAATGAAGAGGTTAAGAAATATTCAGCAGGGGATTATATTTACTAAAGTTACCCATTCAATATAGTAAGTTTCTCAGATGGGATTGGAGAGAAAACGCACAAGACTTTATGGGGTAACTATGCCAATTCTACCATCACCAAAACAAACACACACACACACACACACACACACACACACACACACACACACACACACACACACACACACACACACACACCTAGCACGGGACGAGGAGTTGTGACCTTGTTGTCCCGGTGTGTGGTGTGTGCCTGGTCTCAGGCCTATCCGAAGATCGGAAATAATGAGCTCTGAGCTCGTTCCGTAGGGTAACGTCTGGCTGTCTCGTCAGAGACTGCTCACACACACACACACACACACACACACTGACTCACTGACTCACTGCCTCACTCATTCACTTATTCTCTCTCTCTCTCTCTCTCTCTCTCTCTCTCTCTCTCTCTCTCTCTCTCTCTCTCTCTCTCTCTCTGCGTACCCTTTCACCTTCACCCTGAGATATGCCCCGAAGCTCCGTGCGTGGCAGTCATCACACAAGCCTCTCAGTCTCCCATTCAGACTTTCAGGAGGCACGCATTCTTTCCCGGCGTGCCTGCGTTGTGAAATAGGAGGGGGAAGGAATAAAGAAACCAAGCATTCCAAGAGGACTAATGCAATGAACTTACGAAATAACTTATTCTTAGAACTGATATCAATTATTTTGACTGCATTTTGAAACTGTATTTTGGAACTCTTCTGCGCTGTCCCTCTAATACATTAAAACGGTTATGTAGTTGAAGTTGAGTCTTTTTTTTTTTTTTTTGCGTGTGTTTTAAGGTTCCAGTGGCAAGTTAACAAGATTTATGTGTCATTAACGTGAGAAACACTCTTGAAAATCTGGAGTGTGTGTAGGGAGATGTAATATTCCGTGCCATTGTAACTGATTCCATTTGCATTTCCCAACACTGCAGGCATTTCTTATGTAAGAGTTATTACGTGTGGACCTCATAGTTTTTATAGCTCTCATTATCCTTCAGTACCTTGACGCCTTTTCATATTTATTCTGCTCACTACTTGGCGATTTTATACAGGTTCAGAAACTTATGTGGGTATTAAAATAGTGAAGACTCTGACCATTAATCCTCTGACCTTCATAGAGCTTTTCTAATGTAAATAAAATCGTCTAATCACCCCCAAATTCATTATAAATTCATTATCGTGAAATCGTCCATCATAGAAATCAAATTTTTATCTATCTTTTCCACTCTTGACTAATTCATCTTTTTATTACTAGGTGTTTCTCTTTTTTCATATTATAATTTGGTAAGGACAAAATTTAAGTAATACGTATCTTGTCTTTCTTGTTCTCTGTGACTGGGTGGCCTCTTGCTTACGACCAGTCTGCCACACACCCACCCACCCACCCACACACCCACACACACACACACGATAATTGCCCCCACGTGTCTTCAGTCAAGTCAAGAACCTTTGGAGAGGCGTGGCATCGTCCTCAGGTGTGGAAGCTGGTCCCATTAATGGATCCCACAAGGCTGGGCGCAGAGGGTGTGGAAGAACCTCGGGGGATGAAGACCGGCCGGCTGGTGCGACTTGTGGGGCTGAGGTGCTCCCTGGTGGGCGGCGGGAGGGGCGAGGGCTTGGCCGGGTGGTGCAGACTATTCTCGTATTCTCAAACCCTTCT
The DNA here is from genome assembly GCF_017591435.1 of Portunus trituberculatus. NCBI lineage: Eukaryota > Metazoa > Arthropoda > Malacostraca > Decapoda > Portunidae > Portunus > Portunus trituberculatus. Next base: position 9,804,256 of record NC_059269.1, on the reverse strand, counting down.
GTACTTCATCTTTATTTTGAAAGGCTTTATTTAATTTTACATGAGTGTTTTTTACAGTGTCTTTACGGTTCTAGAGCCAAAGTAACAAGATTTCTACGTGATTAAATGGAGAAACACTCGTGAAAATCCCGCTAATCATCTCTGTGGCCTGAAAAATAGTCGTGGTGAGAGAGCAAAACGTTTCTAAATATGGACCTATACATTGAAGGTTTTGATGATCTTATTTTTCACTTTATTTATTCTGTTTATGTAAGAGAGGACTGGCCAAGGGCAACAATAATACATAAAGAAAAAAGGAACACTCAGCCGCCAGTCTCCTTACAGAGCCGAAAAGAATCAGCCAAAAGACAGGGATAAATGTTTATGAATGTTAAGTAAAAGGCAAAATGATAATCACTGTAACAAAAAAGTGTCTGGATTTTGTTGATTGGAACAGTAGCGGCTGAAAGTTAAAGAAAGAGAAAAGATCAACGAAAAAGAAGACTCGTTCATCACTCATTACTCCCAGGCACTCCTTGCTTAATGCGAGTTAAGTCCTCCAGGGAAACAGGATGAAGGAGGAGATAAAGACGGACTGGATGTTAATGCTTTCTAAATGGAAAAGTCGTTGGAGGAGACAGGGATGGCAGCATTTACTTTGAGCTTCCCCGCGCCCCGGCACATATTCTCAAACCCTTCTGTGCTTCATCTCCACTTTTCAAAAGATTTTATTTAGATTCACACGAGTTTTTTAAGGTGTTTTTTTACTGTTATAGAGGAAGAGTGACAAAATTTCTACATACTTAACCTGGAGAAACACTCTTGAAAACCCCGCTAATCTTCCGTGTCGTCTTGGAAAATAGTCCTGGTGAGAGAGCAAAGCGTTTCTGATTGCAGACCGAGAAGGGAGGCCAGACTGTCCTTCCTTGATCTGCCGCCTCTACTTTCACGGTGATCAAATTATGCGAATTGATAACTATACTATACTATACTATGTATATAACTAAGTATTCAGGTCTCTTTCGAAAAGCATTTGGAGAAAAAAAACAATACCTTTATTGTATAAGTAGTCGAGTGGCTTAACCTGGCAAACATGTTCCGATTATTTTTGTTTTTCTCTGTGTAAGAATTGTGTAATGACTGATTTCTTCATGAGTGGATTGGAAACAGGCAGATACTACTACTACTACTACTACTACTACTAGTAGTAGTAGTAGTAGTAGTAGTAGTAGTAGTAGTTGTTGTTGTTGTTGTTGTTGTTGTTGTTGTTGTTGTAGCAGCAGCAGCAGCAGCAGCAGCAGCAGCTGTAATAATAGTAACAGTAGTAATTGCAGTAGTAGTAGTAGTAGTAGTAGTAGTAGTAGTAGTAGTAGTAGTAGTAGTAGTAGTAGTAGTAGTAGTAGTAGTAGTAGTAGTAGTAGTAGTAGTAGTAGTAGTAGTAGTCATAGCAGCAGCAGCAGCAGCAGCAGTTGTAATAATAGTAGTAGTCGTAATAGTAGTAGTAGTAGTAGTAGTCGTAGTAGTAGTAGTAGTATCACAAGCTCATTTCATATATTTCCTCCATTCATTCAATGTAAAGGGCAAAAGGGAGTGTTTTAAGGTCACGTGGCTGGAGGTGTTCTCGTGCCTCTCTCATTCCTCTCCTTGCATTGTTAAGCCACAATACAGCGTTAAATGCAAGAGACGTCACTTAATTACACTGCATTATCACATCCTTTGTTAACGTTCACATCCCTTCCTTGAAAACATTGATGGGAAGCAAATGCAAGCGAATAAATGGATTAGGAATCATTGTAACCTGTAAAAATGTAGGAACAGAAGACAGCAACACTACTCGGCAACGTCACCAGCTGGTCGTTCTCCATCTCCGTCCGTGGCCTCAGTGCACATCAAGCGGGCGACGGGGAGGTGTGTGTCTCCCGCACTCTTAGATCCCATAAGCACCCGTATCTGTAAGTGTCATTTGCAGTGAAAGGCGCGAATCGATTTAAAAACACTCATATACCACAAATCGAGCTTGGCGATGTGTTGAAGACGACGAATACTGACGCTGAAGGAGTGACGTCTTGAAAACATTTAATCCATAGACTTAAAACCATCCCAGTCTCGCGTGGATTTCAGTGAATGGCGCGTCTTTATCAGGTTCTCTTGAGTGTGTTGTGTGCGCAGCGTCCCACCGACCTAACACTTGACAACGGGCCCTGTGTGTGTGTGTGTGTGTGTGTGTGTGTCGTGACTGGAGGGAAACAAGCAGGCGGTGTGGGCCAGTGAGCGGGTTGTGGCGGTGATGGTGGCGGCGGAGAGGAGTTATGTGGGTGGGAGGAGGTGGTGGTGGTGGTGGTGGTGGTAGGAGAACAATCAATACAGTGTGGAGGAGGCGAACCAGCTGCCTAGAACCAGTGAAACACGTGACATTCATGAAGCAAGTGACGGCACACGAACATATTTACCCTACAAGGATAAAAAGCCACTGAAACGTTAAGCTTATGAACGTGACAACTGAAAATTAACCAAAGAAGGGCGAGGTCTTGAGGAGCGATGCCAAGCTACAGGCGTGACAAAGAAGAGAGAGAGAGAGAGAGAGAGAGAGAGAGAGAGAGAGAGAGAGAGAGAGAGGAAAAAAACATCGAAGTACCCAGCTTAGGTTCTCATATTACCACTGACTGAGAGATGAAGACCAAGGCTGAGTCAAGGCTTCGTGGTGTCTGAACTGCTGTAATATACTGATCGGGAAGTGTCCTGGATTCTCTCGTTCCCATGGCAGCCTAATAATAAAAAGATGCGATTACGAGAGAAGGAGGACTCAAATAAAGGGTTTGTGCTATGTGGATTGCTGTAATGTGCTACTTGGCTGGCTACTGAGAGAAGTGTCCTGTGCTGTCTCTCACCACTACAAGACGAAAGACTGATTCGATTGGCTCATTTGGCTGGCGTGAGGCGAGGGGTATCATGGCTTCCTTGAACCGGTAGACATCAGTGTGTGAAAATCCAATAGACTGCGGTATAATATTGGGACGATAAGAGAGATAGGACTTGTAAATATTTATATGATGGCAGAGATTTTGATATAACCATGCAGTTCCAACCAATCCGTTGTTTTTTTTTTTTTTGTTCTCATTTCTTACGGTATTGTATATGAATGAAGTGACAACTGCTTATATCTGTGTAACTGGTTGGGGCTGCAACAAAAGCAAGACATTTAATTAAGGTACTAACTATAAATTATCCCTATTGTATTTGAAAGGGCGTAAAGGAATATTGAGCCGTTTTAAAATCTGTGTAATTGGTTGAGGCTGCATCAAAACCAAGGCATTTAATTAAGGTTTTTGTTAATTACCTTTTTTGATATATTTGGAAGGGCGTAAAGGAATATTGACCCGTTTTAAAATCACCAGAGACAATGCACAAGAGAGAAAAGAGCCTGGAACAAAAGCACGCTTCGTTATCTACGGGCCACACGCGAGGAGAGGAGGGGAAGGGATAGGAAAAACGTTATAAAGTTCACCAAATTAAAGAACAGAGGGAGGATAACGGTCGTGCGTACCCTGGCCCTATCGATCCAGCTCTTTGAAGTAGTAGCAACGGAAGTAGCACATACCGTGGCTGTGGTGGGGGTTGCAACGAGTACTGTGGCCCCCATGTCGATAGCGTACACGTGCTACTAAAAAAAAAGAAGTATAAATAAAGACTTGGTTGTGCTGCCTAGACTTCCATGTAGAGTACTATTAGGAGAGTTTCGCGTGGCCCTGATAGCAGCATGACAACAGGAAGGAAGGGAGGGAGCGTCACCGTCACTTGCGGCGGATAATTTGTGGTGAAAGTGTTAATGTAAACAAGACGAGTCACTTGTGGTATGTGTCTTGTCTATCCAGCTTGTGGCGTAGTGCACCGTGAGGATCTTTCTTTATTTCACTCACTCGCAGATTGAATGACTCGAGATTACCTTCCTGTTCCATAATGGGATCTGGATGGGTCAATTTTAGCACTATATTGTTTGCGAAGTGATTATCTGCTCTTGTTCACGTTGCGGGTTGTTTTGGGGCACAATAATGACTTGAGGTTGCAGCTGTTACCTTCTTGTTTGTAATGGGATCTGGATGGTTTCTTCTTAGTACTATACTGTTTGCAAAGTGATTACCGACTCTTGTTCAGGTTGAGTGTTGTTTTGGCACAATCTGGTTCCTTTTTTCAATTTCCCGACTACCGTGACTACTCTCCAGCTGGTGCAAGTTTAATCCCTTCAGTAACATGACGCGTTTCCGTATTCATTCTGCTTACTATTTGTTGATTTTATACAGCTTCAGAAATACTGAGGACTGTGGCTAATAATCTTCGGACCTCCATAGACCCTTCCTAATGTTAATGAAATGGTCAAATCGTACACAAATCTTAAGGTAAAATGTGTCTCTGTATTGAAGGGGTTAATATCAGATGACTCCATTGCGAAGGGAAGGAGTGATCAATTACTTCAAACCTTTTATTACGTGTGGTTTTACTTTGTTCAGTGAAAACAGTCCTGGGTTACTAGAGTGAAGCTGTAAGTGTCACATCATGTGTAAAGAAAAGTTCAATTTTAATCCGTGCGTCGACGTGGCAGCAGTAGACAAGTGACGTCACGATCAGCTGTAGGTCGCTGGTTGCCACACAGGAGTTTCCTAAGTAAAGTGAAGGCGATGGATCCTGCTTGGCAATGTACTGTATGGTGGTGGTTGCAGTTTCTCGTATCAAGGATGGCAGGGCAGAGATGAAGGCGGTCGCTTGTATTGCCTTCCATTCATTCATTCAACTGTACACCGCTGCACTTGTTTCGTTCACTGGCTGCTGTTTTGTTTTGATGAACGTTCCCATCTCCTTGACCTATAGAATAACAGTCATATCTTTGGAGTGATGTAACGTATCGCTCTTATCAGTTAAGATTCAGCCGCGAGATATCTGTAGGAAAAGGTGGCCGCGTTAGGGGAAAGTGTGCTGCGTAGGAAAAACGTCCCGAGGAGTGGCTGCGAGGAGAGAATGTGGCGGCGGCGGCCTTCAAACACTGCAGCTGTGTAGCGGACGGACGGGCGGGGCGGGGCGGGGCCTTTGTTGACATTGTGCTGGGGAACTTAGCCGGGCTTTATGGGGTGCTTTTCTCAATGCTACCGCGTTATTTCTTAATTCGCCTCCATATTGTGTAGATTCTGTAGAGAAACTTCTTGCCAGGGCCTTTATACCGTACTGTTCTGGCATTGTTGTCTTGCGGTATCTTAATACTTCACATGAGAACGTAAAGACGAGACATGGACTGATGGGGCTGTCAGGGTGTCCCTAAGAAAGCTTGTGGTGACGAAGGAAATTAAGTATCCTTGGCGGTGCTGCTGAGGGTCAACATGTTCCTTGGCGAAGGCTGATGAGGTGAAGTGACAACAGTTACTCTCTCCAACTTTCCTCTCCTCGCAAACCAAAGTAGTAAGCGCGCCAAACCACAGACTTGACTTGCACAATATTCCCTGTAATTAAAACACACTGCCAACTGCTTTACTGCCTCAAGAATGATGGCTTTAAGAAAATTATGATCAAAATAAGAGAAAAAGATGCTTGTGGTGAGTAGGGAGTGTCACGGAGACGAACTGGCCGCTGGCAGGAATGTGGTTGAAATGTGAAGTGGATTTTGAGTTTAAAGTCACTTGAAGTTATCACTCATGCAAATAGACCACATTCTTAACGAGCCAATGGTGATACAAACCACGACTTTTATTTATTGCTGTTTGAGGGAACTGCACTGCTGCATCCCCGAGTGTGGCGCGCGGGGCGAGGAGCGGAGTGGCGGCGGTGTGGGCGGCAGCATTGCACCTAAAGCAGTTTCTCTCTCAGTGCCGAAGCGGTGAGCCGAGGTCATCCTGTGGCAACACCTTTTTTCCTCCTTCCACTGACCACTATTTTTGTTTGTTGCAGAAATTAAGGTTCATAGTGAGCCGGTAGATACTTTTGGCCATTTCGATATTAAACAAAATTGGAAAAAAAAATATTGTGAACTCGAGCGCAGTTGAACCAGTGTCATTTCGCGACCTGCATACCTTTGACAAGTAGAAAAGTACATAGATGGCATGAGAATCTCCGAAAATCCGAGAACTCGTGTGTGTTGATGGTGCTTGAGTGCTATCTATGAACATGAAGTGAGCGTCTTGGCAGAACTACAGACCTAATCGCCCGTGCACCACGCCAAGACTGTCCGGCAGGAAGGTGGTCCAGCGAAGATGAATGAAGACGGGGCCGCCACCAGTGCCGGTGCTCACGCCCACCAGCTGGCCAGAATGAGGGTCACCTCCAGTATACAGTCACCCACCACGCCTATCACGCCACAAGTATCGGAGACTCCCAACTTCCTGCCCCTTACACATCTCGGGGATGAAAACGTCATGGAAGGTAAGGCTCAAGGAGTATCGGGGTGAAGGGGACGGGGGACGGGCGGGTATTGCGGTAACATTGCTTGCAGCTTTCAGTAACGATACCATTGCACTGTCACGTCACTCTATTGATTGATGTTAGTCTCCCTGCGTGACAATATTCGTCTAGCCACAGAGATTGATGTTGTGTGAGCGCTTTGACCACGAGGCCTCATTACTGCAGAGGAATGTGACCTCGTAGGAAGTGCTTGTGCTGTGGCTTCAAACTCACTTTTTCGGTGTCGCTACCAGGTGTTAGTGCTTGTAGAAGGTACAGCGGTGGGCTTCTCTGAACAACGTGGTGCTTCATGACACCCATAGGCAACACCACTGCCTGTTGACACTTTTGCTAACGGAACTCAAGATACTTCAGTACCATGACACGTTTTCATATTCTTCTTACTATTTCGTGATTATATATACAGCTTCAGAAACTTATGTGGGGAGTAAAATAGTGAAGACTCTGGCCATTGATCATCAGACCTCCATAGACCCTTCCTAATGTAAATAAAATCGTCTAATCATACACAAAACTCAAGGTAAAAATGCGTCCCAGTACTGAAGGGGTTTATAATTTAGACTCAATAGTTAAGTCTAGTGTAGGTATAACATTAGGTAGCGATAGGCAGTAGGTTAGAGGTATCGGACAGCCACACAGACAGGATAGCCAGACGCGGCCCAGGCATGGATAGCCACGTGTTGGCCAGCGCGCACACGTCTTGTTGCCGGGCGGACCGTGGCTATAGGGAGAAGGCAAGACGGGAGATATCAAGGCGATACCGTTGACCGTTTCATCATCGGCACTAAACACAGGTGCAATATAGATATGGTGCTCTTTGCTGTGTTGTGGAGAGATTTAGTGTTTATGTAATAGTGGCAAGTGTTTGTTTATCGAGGGTATGAAGGCAACGAAACACAAAGGAAGAAAAAAAGTTAAGTTTATTGAATTCTATCGGGCAATACCTATTATGTTGTAGATGTTCATGTGTTTTCAATTTGTTTGGTAGTTAATGAAGATTAGAAACTCAAGGTAATATTTCCTTCGTTGTTAGTTAGAAACTGATATTGTTGTGCTTCATAGAGGTAAAATTTTCACAGATCCCTCTCTAACTTTATTTAAGGGGGATCGAGGGGCGCGTAGACCCTCTCGGCCAGGAGGTTATTACGTGGCTATATTGGTAAGCCTTTGGGGGCCCGGGGTCATTACGTCCACCTTATTACATGAAGCTTCGTAATTACTTCCTAGCCAACCCCCTTTGAAAATTTTACGTAGGTACATGCATATAGATAATAATACCTTCCAACCCCCTAAAAGAAAAATATATATTGAATTAGAGCTTTACTTTTGGAGACACCGTTTTTATTGTTTATTTCCATGTATGAATTGAAAATATTGAGACAGTCGCCCGTATTCTGAAACGCTTCGCTTTCTCACTCTCACTGCTTTCTAAAGGCTCTAGTTGAAGATACTCGTGTTTTTTAAGGGTATTTTTATGATTCTGGTGATGGATTGACAAGATTTTTACTTAATTCAAAAAGAGAAACTGTCATTAAAACCCGGGTAGTTGTCTCTGTGCCCTTAGAAAATTGTGGCGAGAGAGTAAGGCGTTTGAGAATAAGGGCGAGTGAACGGCGAGTGAATGCTTTGGCCGGACATCGCCTTCTCTCACCGCACACATGCACACGTGGAGGCTATACAATTTCACCGAGTACTTGAGTAATGACGAGGCTGCCACAGTAAAGGGTGAAAGTATAGTGGGGAGTCCAGCTGGTTGTGTGTTTTTTTTTTTTTGTCTTTGCTTTGCCTGCTCTTATCATCTCGAGTGCTTGAGTGTTGGCGAGTATCATCAGTATTTTATCAAGGCAGGTGTGCGTGGTAACCAGGTAGAGATGGATTGCAAGGTGTTTAGTGATTGCATTCAAAGGAAACTGCCAGATGAAGTACCATATTCGTGAAACACTTCTGCGCTGTACCTCTTTAGGCTCTAAATGAATTGACACGGGTTTCTAAAAGTGTTTCTCAGTTTTTATTGGCATACTAACTCCTTCAATACCATGACGCGTTTCCATATTCATTGTGTTTCTTATTTAGTGATTTTATGCAGCTTCAGATATTTGGGTGGGGGAATAAAATAGTAAGGCTGTGGCCATTAATCTTGTGAGCTCCATAGGCCCTTCCTAATGTCAATAAAATGGTATAATCGTACACAAATCTCAAGGTAAAAATGTGTTCCAGTATCGAAGAGGTTACAAAGATTTCTACATTATTAACTGGAGAAATTCACTTTAAAACCTAGTAATCATCTCTGTGGCCATTGAAAGTAGCCGTAATGAGTGTGTAGTGAGAGAGCTGAGCCTTAAACTTCTCTACAACTTCTACTAGATTGGTGAAGGTATGAGAGAAGGTACAAAAAGGCAAAAACATGCAGTCTTGTACTTCCTATCACTCACTCTGCTTCTAAATATCTCATCTTTCACCCAGTTATAACTTCCATGAGACTGGTGTAGTGGAGAAAAGGCACGAAAAGGCTAAAAATGCTGTCTTTTGTTTTACCTTCCTTCACTCACTCTATACTTCCTTCTAAACATCTTTTCTTTCACCTGCTTGTCTATCACCCGAACGTTCACTAACTACCCTGCCGGCATACTCCTAGGACACTCATACACTTGTTCTAAATTATTCTTCACTAAAAAGTAAAATTTCTATGGTGTTTATGTGTTTGGGAAAGGCTTGTAGTGTGTCCCTGACGATGTGTGGGTGTGGGTGAGGTAGGCAGTGGCCACAGTCATATCTCAGGAGCTAACCAGCACTTTAGTACCGTGACCACAGGAGGCCGGCCCGTCAGTCCCCTAAGGCGCGCCGCTGGCAACACTTCTGGCTCTCTGATTTCTCACAACCTATATTCCGCTTTCTACATTTCTAAAGGCGAGACAGTCCAAGCTATCTTTCCCAACACACACACACACACACACACACACACACACACACACACACACACACACACACACACACACACACACACACACACACACACACACAGTGAACTTAGCGTAACATTTTGAAGATTCACCAACACGATCGCCAGTGAATAGAAGCGAGGCCTTATAATAGTGTCGCTTATTAATGTAACCGTGCAAGGATCATGGAATGCGTCCACCAACAGACCTATTTTTTGTTGGGACTTTAATGTAAATCATTCCTGTTCCTTTTATAATAAGGCGAGTTGATGGTGCGTATACTAACCCCGTCAATACTGGGACGCATTTTTCCCTTGATTTTTGGGTGCGATTAGACATTAGAAAAGGTCTCTGGAGGTCAAAAGATTAATGGTTAGAGTCTTTACTATTTCAATCCCCTACATAAGTTTCTGAAGCTGTATAAAATCGCCAAATAGTAAGCAGAATGAATATGGAAACGCGGCATGTTACTGAAGGGATAAAAAAAAATGCATTATGAGTAAATGAAAAAAAAAATAGTGGTTTTCTTCGTCTCCCGTAACAAGATGCGTTGAAGCACTGATTCATTACAGAATATTGCTTACTTACGGGTGACTGATGCGTGACTGTATAAACGCTCGGGGGGCGGAACTGTTTTAAGGTCACGATGCAGCATGGCAGCCACGGAACGTTCTCTGCAGCGCTGGAAAACAACTTAAGCCCCGGCGGCCTTTGGTGAATCCGTGCCAGGGTCGTTGCCGGTGGTTACGTCCCCACACAGTAAGGTTACCTTCACTTGACGCGCCACGAATTTGTTAAAGCGCCAATGATGAGTCAGTAGTTTGAGATTTTACTGGTCGTTTAACTCTTTCAGTACATTGACGTGTTCCCATATTCACTATGCTTACTATTTCGTGATTCTATACAGCTTCAGACACTTAGGTGAGGTATTGAAATAGTGAAGACTGTGGCCATTAATCTTCTGACCTCCATAGACCCTTCCTAATGTCAATAAAATCGTATAATCGTACCCAAAACTCCAGGTGAAAATGCGTCCCTTTACTGAATTGTTTAAGCTCTGCAAGGCGTGAAATATGCTAATTGAAATAGTAAGGAGGAAATACTGGGTTTGCATAAGGAGAATGGTCGTTGTGTAGACCACAGGGACAGTGTCGGCAAATGAATTGGGCGTGGCCCTCCGATGGACTGTGAGGGGCGAGGTCAGCTGAGTGGCAATCCACTCCTTGGAGTGGGATATAGCTCATACACTAAGCCACCCACCAGCAACTGAGGACTCGATGTCTGGTGAAGAGAAAGAGAAAAGCTGAGAGAAAGGAACGAGAAACCAGAGAGAGAAGGTTTAGAAACTTAAAGGTGAGCTTCCCATGTGAGTGAGGTTGACAAGATTTCTCTGGTCTGAGTGCCGCCGGGTCCAGGGACGTGAATGTGTGACCACCACCACACCACCACCACAGCTGATCCCAGATTCGCCCATCACTGCTAAGACACTCCTGAGTGTTAAATGGCAGGCTGAAATGAAATGAGTGGAGTTGTTGCTTTGTCCCGAGTACTGTAGTTGACTTTTTGCCTTCTGCCCGCTTCTGTATTTCCAGCTTCCTATGACTTGACTTCATTTAAGACTGTCACTGCGATATGCAACAATTTACACCAATAATAGTAATATATGACATTTATTAGAATCTTCATCATTTATAGGGATTAAAAAGATATGATTCAACCATTTCTTTATTGAGAGGGGTGTTTTGAAAGGACTATGGAACGAGAAAAGAATGTCTTACAGTTGTTAATAATTAAGGAAACATGGCAAACCGCAATGAATGGATTAAGAGGGAGATTTTGAAGACATTTATCCCTTATTTTTGGCTAACTCTCGACTCTGCAAAGGGATTGGCAACTAAATGGGCCTTATTTTTCGTTTTATGTTGCCCTTGGCCAGTTTTCCCCTCTTACATAAAAGAAAACGTAATCAGCGACTGTGGGAATGGAAAGACGTAAAGTACCAGTGATGATATAACCGTCGGGTCCGTCATGGAGATGGTGGTGGTGGTCAGTGGCGAGAGGTGAATCGGAAGTGAAATTCCTCTCAGCTATGGTGATTGGATGTGTTTTGGGAATACCGGTGACTAAGCGATGGGTCGAGGGAGGGAAACCGGAAGTGAACACTGGATAGAGGGACAGCAGTGGCGGAAATATGGGAATGAAGGCAGATGAAGGGGAATGAAGGGAAGTGGATGAAAGGTGGAAGTAGCAGAAGGCCATCCAGGAAAGTTTTTGCAGAGATGAGTTGAAGATTAACCACTTAAATATTAAGACGCATTTTTACCTTGATTTTTGGGTGTGATTAGACGATTTTATTTGCATTGTGAAGGATTTGTGGAGGTCAAAAAAATAATGGCCAGTCTTTACTATTCTAATCCCAACATACGTTTCTGAAGCTCGACAAATCCACTGTAGAAAATGGAGGGTACATAAGGGTAGAATAAGGGTAACACTATTTCTTCACAAAAAATACCCTTTGTACACCCTTTCTGAACCCATTTGTTTTGAGATTGCATAGTAACAAGAATGAATATGAAAACGTGTCCTGGTACTAAAGAAATTAACCCCTTGAGTACCATGACGCATTTCCATATTAATTTCCGTATCATTTGGTGATTTTAAACATCTTCAGAAACTTATGTGGGGGGGATGAAAATAGTGAGGACAGTGGCCATTAATCTTCTGACCTCCATAGACCCTTCCTAATGTCAATAAAATGGTCTAATCGTACACAAATCTCAAGGTAAAAATGTGTCCCAGTATGGAAGAGATTAAGGAATGAGGACTTTTGAGGAGACACGTGGGTGATGTGGAGACGGAGATGTGTTTCATAATTGGATGTGGACAGTGGAGGCTTGGATAGGGGAGAGGCAGATGTGGCGGTAATGGGATCCCAATGGGTGGGGATGTGGGGAGAAAGTGACTTGAGATAGTGGTGTAGGGAGGCCAAGGGGAGCTGTGTGATGGTAGTATTGGCTTAGATATACTACGGCCTGTATTGAGAAACGCTTTGCTCTTTCAGGTTCTCACCACGACTATTTTCAAGGGCCACAGATGATTAGCTGGCTTTTCAAGAGTGTTTCTCCATATAATAATGTAGAAATCTTGTCACTCTGCCTCTAGAACCGTAAAAACACCCTAAAAAATCGTGTAAATTTAAATAGAGCCTTTTGAAATAGTGGAGGTGAAGCACAGAAGCCTTTTCTCTTTACTGTGACTTAAATCTGGGTCACACATTAAAATTCAGATTCAGATTTTCTCCGCTCCTGTGTTGTAGAGTGAGTGTAGATCAACTGTCAGCTGATGGCGGCAACAAGGGGCACCAAAGCTCCCTGCCTCAGCTACTGTTACGTGAGTCCAGCCTCTCAAAGTGGAATTTTCATGTCCGGCACGCTATTCTTTCCACCTGTGCTGTCTGTCTGGCTAGACGGCGCGGCGTGGTCTGACTCAGGCGCATCATCCCAATAGCAGATTTACTGTATGTAGTTTTAGTACACAAATAGTAGTTTGCATAGGCGGAAATGGTCTTTAGATAGCACTGGTCGTAGGGAACCAAGTGCGGTTGTTTGGAATCGTGCCTTAGCAGGACAGCACATTCTCGGCGTGTGTGGTGCCTAGCTGCTCTGGCGTGAAAAGAAAAGGAAAAATGAACCTGGACACCTACACAGTGTTGCTCGTGACGTTTGACTCACCCTGGAGATAACATTCTCGTTGCCTATACTTTTAAAAGGAAAATTATAAAACTATGCTAATCATTTTCACTAGAATATTTAGTAGTGTATTTTTCTGCGTCGCGTGCTGTATACGGTGTGGACATTCATTGTATATACGAGTACTGTTTGAAGTAACCCGGCTGACAAAACTGCTGCGTAGGATCCACAAATTTCCCGAAAGAATTGGTGAAAGTTGACATACAAATCGACCGACAGACATCCGTGGTGCTGGTGCTGGTACAATAGGTATCTTTGTGTGGTGACCTCCCTGTGTCACGTGGTGAAGACCCTCTGCTTTCTGACCTGCCTTTCCATCAAGACGTTGAGGACAAACACAAATGACGCAGTTGACGTCTTCTCATTCCCTAAACCTTAATATAACAAAAAAAATCCCTAAACACTGATGTAAACACGCGTACATAGATGCGATGACTCAGCCAGGCAGTGAATAGCGTGTGTAGCGTGTGGCGGCGCTCATAAACAAGGGTACGTTCATGTTGGATTAGTGCGCAAGTGTCACGGCGGAGGAGTGAGCGCACATGCATTGTCAAGTGAGGCGAAGCACCAATACTTCCCACGCTGCACGTCTGACCCGCGCCGCTAATGCCTTCTCGTCCCTTACTGCTCCGCGCCGTCACGATCGTTGGGAAGCAGGTCATAACAAGCTCCTGGGACAGACCAAGATGCATTCTAGCGCCACGTAACTTGTGCATAAAGATATCAATGTGCATGTGAGAAGTGGCCCATTTAATCCCTTCAGTACCATGACGCCTCTTCATATTCATTCTAGTTACTATTTGGTGATTTTATGGCTTCAGAAACTCATGTGTGGATTGAAATAGTGAAGATTTTGGCCATTAATATTCTGACCTCCATAGATCCTTCCTAATGTTAATAAAATTATCTAATCATACATAAACTCAAAGATGAAAATGTGTCTGTTCTGGCTGCACTGATGGCTTGCAGAAATAACTATAATCAGGGGAGATAACGCCTCGAGTGGTCGATACGGGTCAGTAGTTCCTCGACCTCCAGCACCGACACAGGCGTTCATCCCGCTCAGATGCACGCGTCTGTAAATAACATGTGAGGAGCGCGTCATGAAACGGTGACACAGATGATAGAGAGAGAGAGAGAGAGAGAGAGAAAGAGAATGAAGTGAAAGTGGTGGTAATAAAGCGAGTTATGGGTATCATTGCAAGGGTATTGATGGTGGTGGTGATGGTGGTGGCGGCGGCGGCGGCTGCGGCTGCGGCAGCGAATGTGGTGGAGGCCGGTTACGTACATGGACATTTCCGAGGAAAGATTGATCAATACTGGGGCAGCACGTGGTGAATCGCGGCGGGGACGGTCCATCATGTGGTTGCCTCCCCTTCCCTCCCGTCCCTCCTTGCTTGCTTGCTTCCCTCACCCTCTTTACAAAGTCGCCTCAGAATATACGAGCTTGTAATAAGAAAGACGCATGTTGTGAAGACCTGGCCTGAATCTGTGGTAACTTTCCTGTGTGGGTATTTACTTCCACCTACTTGCCATGTGTTGGGTTCATACCACTACTATTTTTCCTGCGTCTTGTATCGTGTGCGTGTTGTGTGGTACTGCATGTAGAATTTCTTATAAATCAGCGATAACTTGCATTTTCTCTTAACTAACACTTTTCTGCATTATTCTAATGTATATTGGTACTGTTTTTGATGAATCTTTGTCGTCTGGATCACAATGCATGCAGTTTGATGTTATTAAGATATTTTATGACTGGGTTTTGTGGCTATTTGTTCCAACCTCCTTGCTTTGTTTTAATCTACACGTCTAGTTATTTGCTGTGAACGTTTGATGGCCACGGACTGTGTCCGGAGCTGGTAATGGTTCTGGTGGTGGCGTGGGGAGGTGGTGGCGTGGGGAGGTGGTGGTGTGGGTCGAGGATGGAGGGTGTTGGGAACTAGAGGAGGTGTTCGCGGCGGTCCTGTGGCTCAGCAGTGACCGCAAATGTCCCTGTGTATCCTGAGTGTTATGGTCGATATTCTCGCAGACATTCATCAGAGTGTCTGCTCTGGTGTGTCTATCTACGCATTTCACTTACCTAACGACTGGCTGAGAGAATATTGGTCCGTATTCCGAAATGCTTGCCTCTCTCACGGTGATTATTTTTAACCTCTTCAATCAATACCGAGACGCATTTTTACCTTGATTTCTGGATATAATTAGACGATTTTATTTGCATTAGGAAAGGTCTGTGGAGGTCAGAAAATTAATGGCCAAAGTCTTTACTATTTTAATCCCCACGTAAATTTCTGAAGCTGAATAAAATCGCCAAATATTGACTAGAATGAATATGAAAACGTGGCACGGTACTGAAGGGGTTAAGAGCCCCAGAGAGAGAGAATTAGCCGAGTTCTAAAGGTAATTTATCCTGTTGGTAATGTGGAAATCTTGTTAACATGGTACTAGAATTACAGAAACACCCTTAAAAATCCGTGTCACCAAGTAGAACCCTTTGAAGATAGTGAAGGTGAGGCAAAGTGTTTCAGAATATGGGCCAAATAGACACATGGTTTCCTCAGTAGTCGCTTCCAATGAGATGTCGCAGCTGTAGTGAATCGAAGAGTGCAGGAGGGAGGAGGGAGAAGCAGGGCAGGAGCAGGAACAGGCCGGGCGAGGCGGGTGTCTGGTGCTTGGGTGGTGCTGGGAGCGGGAGACTCTGACCTTCACCAGCCAGACTACTTACACGGAAATACCTGCAGGTCCTGGTGCTCCGTGTGACTGGTCTGCATTAGGGTCGGGGACGGGATGGATAGAGAGAGGACAGGAGGAAACTGGACAGAACAAGCAGGGGGGTATTGGAAAGTGCTGGATCGCTTCTATCTTGAATCTTACTTTTTTTCTTTCCTTTTTTCCCATAACTTACCTATTTCCTCTTTCTTTTTTTTTTAACCTCCAATGGATAGAGAGGACATGACGAAACTGGACAAAACAAGCAGGAGTGGCATTGGGGAGTGCTGGACCGGTTCTTCTCTCTTGGACCTCTCGTTTTTCTTTCCCTTCTCTCCCATAACATACGCATTTAGTCTTTTTTCAACCCCCAATGGATAGAGAGGACACAACGGAATTGGACAGAACAAGTAGGAGTGGTATTGGTGAGTGTTGTACCGCTTCTCACTATTTCTTTTCTTTCTCTTCCATAACTTACTCATTCCCTTTTCTCGAACTCCAGTTTTCCCCGTCTCACTCACTGTTTATTATTCACTAACGTAATATAATTGTGGTATACCTATATTATAAAAAGATCTAAGAAAAAACATAGAAGAAAAGAAGAGAGAGACACATGAATGAATTTAGGAGAAAAGAAGAGAGAAGAAAGATGAACACAGGATAACGGTACCCAGGTCAGCTATTGTTAGGTTAGTTCAGTATGTTACCTTATCTTAACCATAAATATAACTTACCCTAACCTAACCTAAGCCAGCCTAATCTAACCCAACTCAACCTCGTCCAACCTAACCTAACCTAACCCAACTCAACCTCACCCAGCCTAACCTAACCTAACCCAACCCAACTCAACTTAACCCAACCTAACCTAACCTAACCTAACCCAACCCAACTCAACCTAACCAGCCCAACTCAACCTAACCTAACCTAACCAAACCAAACCAAACCAAACCAGACCGAACCAAACCCAACCCAACCCAACCCAACCAATCCAAAGCAAAGTTACACCATTCACAAACCCAACATTCTCAGTCAGCCTTACAGCACCACAACAATGCCCTCAGATACAGAAGAAAGATGTCCACTGGGGAAGACGTATAACCAAGAAGGGAATCTGTCACAGGGGAAAAAATGTGTAGGGGGAAACTTGACCATCGTCCTTCGTCGGTGTCAGGTGGTGAGATTAGACGTCTTGCAAGGAGGAGGAGGAGGAGGAGGAGGTCGCATAGGCAGAGGGTAGACTGATGTTTGGGTTGGGGGTTGGTGGGTTGGGGGAAGAGGTAAGCCATACAAGATCCCTCCCCCTATAGAGCTTAGAAGGCTTTGTGAAGCTCCGTCGGCCGAGGGTAACGCTGCAGGGAAGAGTGCGCGTGAGTGTGTGAATGTGAGTCATACCTTGCTTCTCTCATCCTCTCTCTCTCTCTCTCTCTCTCTCTCTCTCTCTCTCTCTCTCTCTCTCTCTCTCTCTCTCTCTCTCTCTCTCTTCCTTCCCTTTCCCGTTTTCCTTCTTCAGTAGCTCCTTGTTTCCTGTTCAACGTTTCTCGGTCTAGTCTCGTTTTCTTTGCATCACAGGGGATGACACACACACACACACACACACACACACACACACACACACACACACACACACACACACACACACACACACACAACATAAAGACTGGCCTTACACACACACACACACACACACACACACACACACACACACACACACACACACACACACACACACACACACACACACACACACACACACACACACACACACACACACACACACACACACACACACACACACACACACACACACACACACACACACACACACACACACACACACACACACACACACACACACACACACACACACACACACACACACACACACACACACACACACACACACACACACACACACACACACACACACACACACACACACACAGGTAGTAGGAAGCAAAACATTTACAGTTTGTCAGGTGTTGAGGTCTATTGGCGCATCCAGTAAGCCTTACTTTAAATAGATGAAAGATCGATAAACTCTTAGCTACAAACACGGTGTAACTTTAGAACACCTCAAAGTATCTGGAAATATTGTTAGTGGTGGTCTTCCCTTACATACTGGTGTCGTTTTAACTTGAATGGAGTATGTGCATTGTAATTACTACCGTTACAAAGAGCGGATAAAGAACTCGAGCAGAAAGACGATATGTTTAGTTGTGGTGGCCTTGAGTTGACGAGAAGCCGACTGAGGTGTAAGTAAGGAAGGCCGAGGGAGCTTTTTGTCTTGCTGTGGAATTATAGAAGTTGGATAATGATATAACCAATACATGTATCAGTGCTTTCTCTTTAACCTCTTGAGTACCATGACGCATTTCCATATTCATTCTGCTTACTATTTGGTGATTTGACACCGCTTCAGAAACTCGTGTGGGGTATTAAAGTAGTGAAGATTCTGGCCATTCATCTTCTGACCTCCATAGACCCTTCCTAATATCAATGAAATGGTTTAATCGTACACAAATTTCAAGGTAAAAATGTGTTCCAGTATTGAAGGAGTTAATTATGTAGTATGTAGTTAAATTTATCAGGAAATGTTTGTAGTTATCTTAAGCTTATTAAATTTCCACCTTTAGTGGTGTCAGTGTTGCTCATCACGTGAATCACTCAATGCGGTCACACTTCCTGCCCCCTCGGTGACCCTTCCAAGCCTCGCCATTGTCACCAAACGCCTCACGCCTCTCTACTTCCTGCGCCCCGCCCGTGAAGAATTGCACTCAACAGGCTCTCTTCCTCTCACGTGGGCTCTGATTAGAGTAGTTCATATTCGGAACGCCTTCCCCTCTCACTACGACAATTTTTCAAGGTCACAGAGACAACGAGTCGGGTTTTCAAGATATTTTCTCCTTTTAAATAAACTAGAAATCTTGCCAATCTATCACCATAAAAATAGTTTTAAAAACATGGGTATCTTCAATAAGAGCCTTTGAAAAACCATGATGGTGAGAGCAGTGTTTTAGAATATCAGCCTTATTAACCCCTTCAGTACTGGGACACGTTTTTACCTTAAGATTTGTGTGTGATTAGACCATTTTATTGACATTAGGAAATGTGTATAGAGGGCAGAAGATTAATGGCCACAATCTTCACTACTTTAATCTTTATTTTCTGAAGCTGTATAAAATCACCAAATAGTAAGCGGAATGACTATGGAAATGTGTCATGGTACTGAATGAGTTAATCGGGTGTGATGGTAGAAGCCTCAAGGTGTGGCAGGTAAGGCAGTGGTGCGCGCCATTGACAACAGCAGCAGTCATCCGGTGTGAAGCTGGACTGGACCGAATCAGATTTCATTTCACCGTTACATCTGATCACGTTGCGTTGACTCGGTTTATAATGTTCAGTTTGATATGAGGCATTATGAAGTGTGGATGTGTGAGAAGGTGGTGATTTGAGAGTTTTATTGTCAGTTTCTTATTATTTCCTGCTGGCATGTTGTATATGTGTAAAAGTATATAATGAACGTGATGCCAGAACGATATAATTATATAAACCTTGGTAATTAAGTAATCAAAGTGCTTAATCCTTTCAATACTGAGATGCAATTTTACCATGACTTTTGGGTGTGATTAGACGATTTTATTTGCATTAGTAAGGATCTGTGGAGGTCAAAAGATTAACGGCCCGAGTCTTTGGTATTCTAATACCCACATAAGTTTCTGAAGCTGTGTATAAAATCACCAAATAATGACTGGAATGAATACGAAAACGCGCCATGTTATTGAAGGGGTTAAAATTTGACACTGTACCTGAGGATTACATTTGAGATAGTATCAAATTTGTACAATGAAACACTTCACTTTTGTAACCCAAGTATTTCACTCGATCAGTTTCATTTTGAGTGGTATGGGCTTCAACTGAACTAACCTTAGAATCCTAATGCCCGTATTCAGAAACGCTTTGCTCTCTTACCACGACTATCTTCAAAGGCCACAGAGATGATTAGCGGTGTTTCAAGAGTGTTTTTCCAGTTATTAATGCAGAAATCTTGTCACTCTACCTCAAGAACCGTAAAAACACCTTAAAAGAACTCTTGTAAATTCAAATAAAGGCTTTTGAAATAGTGGAGGTGAAGCACAGAAGCGTTTGAGAATACGAGCTTAAGAACGGCCCGGGAGCAGATGACAGACGGCCAATGACTTATGTATTGACCGAGATGCCGCTTGTATCAGCCAGACACCACCTCGGGGACAGAGAGGGTGTGGCCTACTGCAGGTCTGGATGGAAGTATCAGGTCGCATGCACGAGTTCAACAACACCACTTTTATTATTCCTTCCAGTCTATTGCCAGTGAAGGGAGGCGCTGCGGAACCTGAGGCATGGAGGTTAATTTATAGCGGGGCTTCAAATAGGTATAAGAGACACAGGTGGACTGGTAGGACAGCCACACCTGCACGCGGTAACAGGTGTGGTGGTACAGTCCCTTTATCCTCCTCCCTGGCTAGTTCCCGGTACTTATTAATTCCTTTAGCCCCGATTGCCGCTACCACAGCTGCCACCTTCACTCTTTTTATCAGATTTATTGTGGTTTACTAATTTTTCGTGTGTGGTTATGGTTTTTCTGTCTGTCTGTCTGTCTGTATGCCTATCTGTATGTCTGTCTCTGTTTCCGATACTGTACTCGATCTCATAACCATCTTCTCTTTCATTTCTGTCAATATCCTTGTTTTTTTTTATCTGTTCTTTCCTGGTGTTCCGTTGTTTTCCTCTGTGTTTGTCCTTGTTTCCTCCTCTTCACTACCCACCACCATCACTAACAATGTCTGTCCGTCTGTCTCTATTTCTGACATCTGATTGTACTCCTCATAACTACCTTTCCTTTCGTCTCTGTCAATATCCTTGCTTTTTATCTCTTCCTTCCCCGTGTTCCGTTGTTTTCCATTGTGTTCCCTCTTGCTTCCTCTTCTTCTTCACCACCCACCACAGTGCACCACTAACACCACCACCATTATCATCACTGTCATCCATTTTACCACCTCCACCACTATCCATCACTATTGTCGCCCTTGTTTTTATGGTGTCAATACCACCATCACCACCACCACCACCATTACATCATCGCAGTCACTCACGGACATGTTTGGCAGAGAGAAGCCTTACGTAGAGCTGCGGCGCGCCACATTGGAGGAAAAACTATGTAAAAAAGAGAGAGAAACAAAAGAGACAGTGGCCACGGTAAGCGCAGGTGATGGAGAACGAGGCCAAGGTAATAACTGTACGTGTGTCTGAAGTCTGAATAGTGAATGGCTGGCTGGCTGGCTGGCTGGCTGGCTGGGTGGGTGGGTGACAGGCTGGCTGGCTGGCTGGGTGGGTGACATGCTGGGTGACTGGCTAGCTGGCTGGGTGGATGGATGACTGGCTGGCTGGCTAGCTGGCTGGGTGGATGGATGACTGGCTGGCTGGCTGGCTGGGTGGGTGGATGGATGACTGGCTGACTGGCTGGATGGATGGATGACTGGCTGAGTGGCTTTTGTTATTGATGAAGCCCGTATTCAGAAACGTTCAGCTCTTACCACGACTATTTTCACGGGTTATTGTCTATAGACATGATTAGTCAAGTTTTCTAGAGTGCTTTCTCTGTTAGTGATGTAGAAATTTGATGGTCTGTCACTAGGAGCATAAAAATAGCTATTGTTATTGATGAAACCCATATGCAGAAACGCTCCGCTCTCTCACCACAACTCTTTTTAAGGATTATAGAGATGATTAAGTAAGTTTTTTTGGTGTTTTTCGTGTTAGTAATGTAGAAATTTGGTTGGTCTGTCACTAGGAGCATAAAAATAGCTATTGTTATTGATGAGGCCAGTATTCAGAAACGCTCAGCTCTCCTACCACGATTATTTTCAAGGGTTATAGAGATGATTAGCCAAATTTTCTAGAGCGTTTAGAGCGTTTCTCAAGTTAGTATTGTAGAAATCGTGATTTTTCAATGGTTATAGAGATGATTAGTCGAGTTTTATAGTGTTTCTCCTGTTAGTAATGTAGACATATTGTTATCTGTCCCTAGAAGCATAAAAAAACAACATTAAAAAGACGTATTTCTTCAACTAGACCCTTCGAAAGCAGTGAAGGTATGGGGCAGAAATTTCAGAATACGACCGTCAGTTTCATGGCAGTTCCGGCGCCTCGTGTGACTGATTGTGAGAACTTTTAGAATGTAAGGGAAGTTTCAAGAAGCCATGAGTGAACGCCGCCTATTGTGTGAAGTATGCGTCACTGTATATATGTGCAACTAATCTTTTTTTTCAATTGTTACTGTTTGATTATTGAGTCTGTTCCTGTCATCTACCGTTTTGACAATTTCTCTCTCTCTCTCTCTCTCTCTCTCTCTCTCTCTCTCTCTCTCTCTCTCTCTCTCTCTCTCTCTCTCTCTCTCTCTCTGTTTATCAATTTGTTGTAATCTCACCATAAATTTCTTCTTTCTTTGCAGGTACGTGTGCAATAAAGGCGTGTGTGGTGAGATGAGCATGTCACTTCAGGTAAATGATAGCAGGACATTTGTTACTTCATTTGATTACTGCTACGCGACTCTAGGTATACAGAAACGCCTTCCCTTCTCACTACGACAATTTTCCAAGGCGACGGAGACAAGTAGGCGGGTTTTCATGGCAGTTTCTCCTTTTGATATATTAGAAATCTTGCCGATCTATCACTGTCATTGGCGTCTTTAACCCATTCAACACCATGACGCATTTCCATGTTCATTCTGGTTACTATATGGTAGTTTTATACAGCTTTAGAAACTTGTGTGGGGGATTAGAATAGTGAAGACTGTGGCCCTTATTCTCCTGACCTCCATAGAGCCTTCCTAATGCCAATAAATATAATCGTACATAAATCTCAAGGTAGAAATGTGTCTCAGTATTGAAGAGATTAAAATCACCATATACTAAGCATAATGAACATGAAAACTCTGCTATTCATCGCTGTGGCCTTTGAAGATAGTGAAAATAGTCTTAGTGAGGGAATGTTTGTGCATGTGGCATTACTGTGTGGCTTCCCGTGGCTAGTAAGAAGGCGAGGGTGAGCGAGTACGTGTCCTACAATCTACATCATAGCGTCACTGTCAGGAAAGAGAAAAAGGGAACCACCGGGAAGCACATAGTAGGAATTAAAGGACGCCAACTCTCACTCACTAGGAGGCAACGCGCGTCTCTCTTACGTGTCTTTTTTTTTATTCTCCTGTTAAGAAAATGTTGACGGTCAAGGTTTTAGAAATCAGCGGGTTTCTTTTTTTTGTTGTCTAGCTCGCTGGGGGAATATCTATTTTACGCTTACTGTTTTATTCTATGGTCTCTCTCTCTCTCTCTCTCTCTCTCTCTCTCTCTCTCTCTCTCTCTCTCTCTCTCTCTCTCTCTCTCTCTCTTACTGCGAATTAGGAAGCTTTGCACAGGAGTCATAATTAAATTTCCGTGAAGATAACCCTGATAATCTTCCTTCCCGCTTCGCCTGGCTTCACCACGGCGTTAGCAGCAGCCCGTCTAGTCCCCGCGGCGTGGTGTGCAGAGGGAAGTCACGGGGAAGGCCGATGCTACCACTACTTTCACCTCTGCCGCACCTATAAGCATTACCGCCATATCCAGAAGCGCTTCCTCTCTCACCGCATTTTTCAATGACCACTGAGACGATTAGCCGAGTTGTAAAAAGTGTTTGGTCTGTTGATAATGCAGAAAATTTGTTAACATGTCACTAGAATCACAGAAACACTTAAAAATCCGTATCACTTCAACTAGAGAGCTCTTTGGAAATAGTGAAGGTGCGGTACGGCCTTAGTGTGTGCAGTGAAGGCCGTTCACATACTGCAGCAGGGTATAATACATTCTAATGAAGCCCTGAAGACCACGTGTTTCCGGGATCGTCTTATGAGTAATACTGTATATTCGTTCCTTCCTTCCCCTCACTTCCTGTTGTGGTAGATTTGGGGTTATTTTGTCTACGTTTTTTTTTTTTTTATGTAAGGGAAAACAGGCCAGGGGCAACGAAAAGAAAAAAAAAAGATCCACTCAGTCGCCAGTTCCCTTACAGATCCAAAGTTTGCCAAAAGACAGGGATAAATTCCTTGAGTGCTGATGTGTCAAGTTATAAATGACGTTTGGTTATCAGAACTCATATTCGTAAAGGTAATTCGCTAAAGGACATGTGGATTTCTTCTATTGCTTCTGGTGTCAGCATTACCTAGTGGAACAGTTACGGAGAGATAGCGTTGTGTTCGTCGTTCATTGCCTCCCACTCACCTGCTGTGCCCTCGTAACCCATTCAGTGCTATGACGCATTTCTTTATTCATTCTGCTTACTATTTATTGATTTTATACAGCTTCGAAAACTTACGTGGGGATTAAAATAGCGAAAACTCTGGCCATTAATCTTTTAACCTTCGTATACCCTTCTTAATGTAAATAAAATCGTCTAATCATACCCAAACTCACAGTAAGAAATGCGTCCCAGTACTGAAAGGGATTAAAGAGTTACCATGACTAGAAACAGCAGCGGGATCCGATGTAGTGCCTGCACGTTGGGAAATAGAAGAGTCTCTGATGAAAGGCGCTGCGAATGTCATACGTTTTCTTTCACAGTCTTCTCCTGCCACCTTAGCTGAGTTTGTCATGAAAGGCAGACCGTTTTCTTTGGCAGTTTTCCCTCCGCCTCAAATGGTTTTCTTGACTTTCGTGACAGTAAAGAGAGAGAGAGAGAGAGAGAGAGAGAGAGAGAGAGAGAGAGAGAGAGAGAGAGAGAGAGAGAGAGAGAGAGAGAGAGAGAGAGAGAGAGAGAGAGGTTTATCTCATTTCTTTACTGGAGAGAGAGAGAGAGAGAGAGAGAGAGAGAGAGAGAGAGAGAGAGAGAGGTTATCTAATTTTTTACTGGAGAGAGAGAGAGAGAGAGAGAGAGAGAGAGAGAGAGAGAGAGAGAGAGAGAGAGAGAGAGGGGGTTATCTCATTTCTTTGATGGAGAGAGAGAGAGAGAGAGAGAGAGAGAGAGAGAGAGAGAGAGAGAGAGAGAGAGAGAGAGAGAGAGAGAGAGAGAGGCGGGGTTATCTCATTTCTTTACTGGAGAGAGAGAGAGAGAGAGAGAGAGAGAGAGAGAGAGAGAGAGAGAGAGAGAGAGAGAGGTGGGTTATCTCATTTCATTGGGATCACGTCACATTTGTTCTCATTGCAGCGATCAGTGTTGATATGAGCTGCATTCAGGGAGGAGTTATGTCTCTCTAAACCCCTTCAGTACCATGCCGCGTTTCCATATTCATTGGTTACTAGTTGCCGATTTTATACAATTTTAGAAAGTAATGTGGTGGATTAAAATGGTAAAGACTCTGGCCATTAATCTTTTGACCTCCATCAGCCCTTCCTAATGCCAAAAAAAAAAAAAAAAAAAATCGCATAATCATACTCAAAATTCATGATAAAAATGCGTCTCAGTACTGATTACTGAGTACTTATTGCTGAGATGACCAGGCTGTGTTATAATGACGTGCTATTGGTGTTGTGGTGGATTTCATGACTTCTGTTTCCTTAACTTGTAGGATAGATACTTGTACTCTCTCTCTCTCTCTCTCTCTCTCTCTCTCTCTCTCTCTGAATTAGTAATGAATATTCGATCTGCTTTCCTCTCAAGTGGTCGATTTCACCCCTTCTGTGTCAGCGTCCACATTTGAGGCGGCTGGCAGGTGCTGGTGGTGGTGCTGGTGGCGCTGGTAGTGGTGGCGTGAGGGCAGCTTATGTCAGCGTATTGTGGTCGTAAGTCATCTGGTTAGGAGATACAGCAAGCCTTGAGCATCGAGCGGAGGCTGGGAACACTGCAGGTGAGGCTGCGGTGTGGGAGGCACAGCGGGGGAGGTGGGCAGAGGAGGAAGGGTTTTACAAGGACAGCAAGCCGTATTGATCTTAGCGGTGAGTTGCGCGCAGCCCCCGAAATGCTGAGGCCTTCCCTATTCCAGCCCTCTTCTCACTGTTTAATATTTCCCCGCATGACAAAAGGTTGCTTGGTCAGACATCCTTTGCTCTCTCACCGCTGCTATTTTTCTAGATTACAGAGATGATTCGCGGGGTTTTCAAGTGTTTTTTTTCCAGTTAATGATGTAGAAATCTTGTCACTCTCCCTGTAGAACAGTAAAAACACCTTAAAAAAATTCATGTGAACTTCAATAAACCTTTTTGAAATAGTGGAAGTGAAGAACAAGTGTTTGAAAATACGAGCCAACGTTGCATGGTCAGAAGTTGAGTGTTCTGCCGACTTTTACGCCACTTACTTCCTCCTCTTTGTTGTGTTTCCTGTCATGCTTAATCCTTTCTCTGTCTCCACTCTACTTTCCGGCACTGGTCTTCTTATAGAGCAAGATTACTGACAGATGAAAATTAATAAGGTCCGTATTTAGAAACGCTTTGCTTTCTCACTACGACTATTTTCCAAGGTCACTGAGATAATTAGCGGGGTTTTCAAGAGTGTTTCTGCAGTTAATAATGTAAAAAGCTTGTCATTCTGCCTCTAGAACCGTAAAAACATCTTGAAAAACTTGTGCTAAAATAAAGCCTTTTGAAATAGTGGAGGTGAAGCGCAGAAGTGTTTGAGAATACAAGATTATGAGCAAAGTAGAAATGAGCGCATCCATTATTGTCTATGCATATTAATTTGAAGACGAAAACAAAGTCGGTCCCTCTATTTAAAACTAGAATTCAGGAGATAACATGTAACTCCGTGTATTTTCCGTTTTCCTTTATTTTCAACAGCATTTCCTCTTCCCCATGTCCCTGCTCCCGTCCTCAGCTATGAACCGAGAATGTGCGCCTCACATTTTATATTTGTTAGCCCTTCAAAGCTTATTTTCTTCAGAGACAGTAAGAGAAAACAAGAGATTTCATGGGATACATAAAGAAATATTTCAACCTATTGTTATATCTTGTTCACATTTTGAGTTCCTTCATTGATTACAAGTTGTTTTTACTTACTCGTAGTGATATATAGATGAATATTGATGAAGATGCGTGGAAGAAAGGGGAAAAATCTGTCACTCATATCAGAGAGAGAGAGAGAGAGAGAGAGAGAGAGAGAGAGAGAGAGAGAATTACCACCATTTCAAATATCTTCCGTGGCCTCTAGCAGTATAGTGGTATCCATGACTTCCGGTTTGGAACGCTAATACAAAAGGAAACTTGAATTCAACTTCGCTCAGATATTTTTAGCTTAATCCCGGCCTGACCTCACAGTGGCTGCGTGCGGAAGTGGGCTGTAAGTTGTCCACCAAAAAGAAGTTAATATGCGTATCTTTGTTGGTAATAGGTGGAGGAAACTACAAGGAAAACAGACTGGGATCATTGTATTTGTATTGACATTGATTTTAACGTGGAAATGCATCGAACCAAGGACTAAAAATAGATAAAAGAGAATATACGAATGGGAAGATGCAGAAAATCACTAAATATGCAGGTTTTTCAAAGGGTTTTTTAGTTGGGTTTGCTTGTTAACTGGTAATCTCTGGTAAGCTCTGGAACTTCCTACTTGCTTCTGTGTTTCTAAGTTAGGACTTGACTTCATTTAAAAGGAAGGTATCAAATCATTTATCTCAATTTTTGGTTAACTCTCGGACCTGTAAGGGGACCGGCAACTAAGTGGGCCTTTTTTTTTTTTTATTGTTGTCCTTGGCCTGTTCTCCTCTCTTACATAAAATAATGCAGGAACCCGATAAGACAACATAATTTAATCCTGCACTAACTCCCTCAGTACCATGACGCGTTTCCATATTAATTCTACTTACTATTCGGTGATTTTATACAGCTTCAGTAACTCAGGTGAGGATTAAGATAGTAAAGACTTTGGCCATTAATATTCTGACCTCCATGGATCCTTCCTAACGCAAATGAAATCTTCTAATCATACCGAAAACACGAGATAAGAATGCGTCTCAATACTGAATGGTTGATTGAAAGACAGTGTTAGTCCTCAGGCAGTCCCCGTGTAGAGCCTCGCATCACCAGACACTAGTTACTTCAAATGCCTAATAGATACACGGGTTGCAAGGTGAAGGTGTCAGTGGAGGTAAGGCGGAGGGTTTAATTTGCATAGAGGGTAATTTGGAGGCCACGATGATTCAGTTGTGCTCTGAAGCGTGTGGTGTGACGCGAGCACGTGCCGCCTCCTTGCCGCCCTGGTGCACTTTCTTTTTAGTTGATATATTCGTAGTAGTGGTGGTGGTGGTGGTGGTGGTGGTGGTGGTGGTAGTAGTAGTAGTAGTAGTAGTAGTAGTAGTAATAGTAGTAGTAGTAGGAGGAGGAGGAGGAGGAATTATAACGCATTTCCTTTCCGCCTTTCATACTGATTTTCTCGAATTGCACCTTTATTTGACTTTCCAAACACACACACACACACACACACACACACACACACACACACACACACACACACACACACACACACACACACACACACACACACACACACACACACACACACACACACACACACACACACACACACACACACACACACACACACCTAATCCTCCTTCCTCGCGGTTCCCTGAGAGTCACGCACACAAGTCACATGTTTGCGTGGCTAAGACTTATTTACTCATTCTAACTCCTCATGTAATAGTCTTTGCGTTGTTTTACTGCGAGTTCTTACGTAACCTAACACCGTGCCTTGCTTTAGGTCCCCACTGCGCTCTGTGACATAAACACACTAGTAAGTATATGTGAAGTAATGCACGCCTCTGTTAGCCATTCACTGTTCAGTATCTTTACCATTACTGTGCCGTGATGACTCTCTTGCAAAATGACTTAAGTTTTATTATGGACGTCTTTCTCTTATTTTTGTATTTTCATTGTATTTCTCACGTTTTCAGCACAGTTTTTATACTCTCTTTAATAAGTATTTGTTGTGTCTCTACCGTCTGTAGGGTGTCGTAAGCAGGCGTGGCTGTTACCAAATGCTACTTACCAAACACCAGGTCTCTTTATTTTTTCCACGTCCTGTGCCTTGAACTGCATCTTTGGTCACCACAGTCATTACACACCGCTGTGTCACGTCTGTGGTGGTACACATGTCATTCACACAGACTCCCTCACAGACACACCCACTTGTCCACTTGTCGTCACCCACATACTGGAAATGACTCCAGTTCATCCAGTAACTCACGCCACACATCGGCCCTAATTCAGAAACGCTTTGCTCCCACACCACAAGTATTTTCAGAGACCACATAGATGATTTGTCTGGTTCGTAAGACTGTTTCTTCTGTTGATAATGTAGAAATGGTGTTGATTTGTCTCTAAAACCGTAAAGGCACCCTTAAAAACCCTGCTAACTTAAAGAGGTCCGTCCGGCTTTGCTTTCTCGCCACAAAGATGAGTAGCGGGATTTTCAAGAGAGTTTCTCCACTTAATATTGCAGTGATCTGGTCATTCTGCCTTTAAAACCGTAAAAACACCTTAAAAACTCCTGTCAGTATAGATAAGGCCTTTTGAAATAGTGAAGGTGAAGCACAAAAGTGTTTTAGAATACGGTCCGGTGTCATCACCCGCACTGCAGCTCACTCGACTGTGCTTCATACTTGTCCTGACTCAATGGCACTTCACTCTCATCAGAGGAATTACTGGATTGCCATGTGAAATATATTACGAGTGAAGACGTGACGCTGTAACATTGCGGCACGTCATGATGGTGGTTGTGGTGGCGTGTTAGGCAAGTTTATTTGATTCTGTATTGCTTGAAATACTGAGGTGTCATTAGGGGAGTAGTGTGCGCTGCGCCTTCTTAGAAAGTTAGAAAACTGCGTGTGTGTGTGTGTGTGTGTTGTTTTTCGTAGTGTTTGTTGAGTGGGTGCGGGCGCCTAAGGTGTGGGCGTGGTGTGGGTGTGGTGTTGTTCATGCGCACTTTCATCGTGGCAGCACGTGGTGCGCGGCCTGGTGGGGCAACCGCCTACCCGGCTGCTGCTGCTGCATCCTCCCCCCCTTCCCTCCCACTCCCTCTTCCCTTCTCATAAAGCGCCACGCACCTGGAATCTCGTAATGCAGAACTGTCCACAACAATGGGAGAACAACATGAAAAATTAATCGCAATATTTACGTGAATATTATTTCCAACCTTTCCTTAGTAGCAATAATATGCAAATGATCATCGCCATCATCAATTTGTTTCCTTTCTGTCATAGAGGCATAAGCGAGGCAACACTGAAAACAGAAGCCTTAGGATCCTTCAAGCAAGGCCACCCGTGCCTGCTTGCCAATGTTAGTGCGGTAATGATTGTGGAGTCTTTTTCCAGTGTGTAATGTTTAGTGGCTCTGGCAGGAAGCGCATGCCCCATGGGTTAGCACAGCAGGAAGTGTAGTGACTCCACGCAGCCACAGCAACCGAAGCAGCAGCAGTCTGTCATCGTCAGCAGCAGCAGCAGAGTATCGGAGCAGCGTGTGGCATGACGGCTGGTGATGCTGATGGCGGCTTCTGTCTGGGAAAAAGTACAAGTTTAGTGAAAGTTGAGGAAGACCGAAGATCGAAAGAGACGAGAGAAAAAAATGTGTGCGGTAATTTCCGGAGGCTGACTGGGAGAGCGGGAAGTGAGATAATGCAGTGAGGCTGCGCATCTGTCTGTGTTCAGCCACTTTCGCTTCACTTTCTCTGCTTTCACTTTCGTCTGCAAGAGTACTGGTTGCTGGCCACACTATTTTTTTTCCTTTCTTTTTCTCATCTGAGTGATGCAGTGGTGTACTGAGGTTACTGCACTGTGCCGGCCAGCCATTCACCCAGCCACCCGGCACCAATCCGCCGCCCTGCCGCCGACTGGGAGAGGTTGATAAACCTGCCAACTGCAGGCAGCGCACGTGCTCCTACCATTCATTTTACACCCAACCCAAGGCAACGATGTGGCGAGGCGACCAACCACCCGTGCTGGTGGCTGACATGGCCAGACGACGTGCCTCACATTACCATTACTGATGACTTGACACACACACACACACACACACACACACACACACACACACTTTCTTCGTCGCCTTATTTTGCCAGGTTGATGGTTTGCATTTTTGATAAGTACTTTCATCCTCACCAGTGTAGCGAGTCACTCCCGCCATTCTGGAAAGGCAGGGAAGCAGTGGAATGGTCCCCTCGCCGCCCGCCACCCCTCAGTGATCGCCGTGCCCGCCTTGCTGGTGTGAATGGTGAAGTAGGACACGGGCCATGGCGCCCCCAGCTTCCGGTGGCCACCGGTCGTATGAGTGTCACTGGAACCACGCCGTGAGTGGGGCGACCCGGGAACCATATACCGTTAGCTTACCTGCCCTGTGTAGTGTGTGTGTGTGTGTGTGTGTGTGTGTGTGTGTGTGTGTGTGCGTGCGTGTGCGTGCATACATGGGTGCGTGTGCGTGCATACATGGTGATGCAGCGCGTGCTTACGTGCATGCAGGCATACCTGGCTTTTTCATTAATAGTGGAGAGACGCACGGCAGGGACGTGGTCTGCCTCTCCTTGCCTTGATGTCTTGAAAATGTCTGGAAACCTTAGTCCCCAAGAAGTACAGATCAAACGCTTTGCTGGTTCGCTGTTCACCTCTGCAAGGAATTAACAAAACCAGATCCAAAATGAGTGTGTGGTGGCTGGCAGGTGTTGCGTTCAGGCCGCAGGAGTAGCCGGTGGCAGGGCAGGCGGGTGTGACGATATACAAGCTTGGTAATTGTTGCAGCGCCGCTGGGGACGCGTCTCCATCACTCGTGTGCGGGAGCACTGGTGGCTGAATAAGGAAGGTCAGAGTGTGGTTAAGGTCATGGTCTTCCCCTACACCGGTGAGGCCAGTTGTGCCTGGCACCGGGAGCCTCGTCTGTCAGCACGCCGCTGCTCACGTCCCTGCCATCACCATGGAGTAGCCGTGTACGGGACGGCAGCGGCAGCGGCAGTAGCAGTGGAGGTCCCATGATCCTTGGCGCCATTGTCACCGGAAGTAGTATGTCTTTTTCCATGTTTATCCAGCCAGAGGTGCACGCCTACACAGGTCTGACGGCACACGAGTGGTGCTGTAATCTGGCCTGCACTTGGGTGAAGGTCACATTACCAGTCCTGGAAATGCCTGTTCCCACATGACGTGTTTTTACCGGCCAGAGTCGCTTTGTGGTCTGTTCTTCGTCCACGGGTACGTTTTTATACTATCCAAGAGTCACTCGGCGATTCATTCGTCCACGGATCCCACTCGTGGCTCTTGAATGAAAGCGGCATTCTTGACAGCCTTTCCTTCTGTTTCCTTCCATTCACCCTCCACTTCACCAGACTTCCCTTGGTCAGACTTCAAGGCTGCCCGACACCACGGCGGACTGCGGTCTGGCCTGCCGCAGGTGGACGTGCTTGGCCATAGCGCCTTTACAACTTCCACGCCTTTATGTCTTGATTTTCTATCGTGATTTATTTCTCATCTCTTCGAATATCAGTCTTGGGCAGTGAATGATGCAGTGTGGCAGAACACAGAGCTGGAGGACCGTCAGGCTGCGGTAAGCTGTACTAAGACGGCGTTCCCCAGCAAGGCTTGTTGTGGCTACCGGTGTATTCTGCGGTGTCCTGTTATGGTGCCATCCTCCCTGCGTCCATTGCATCACTTGGTCATCATCTGTGAATTGTATTACGATGCTGTTTTGTCATCGTTGGTTGCAGCAACAGTTCCTCCGTGCCTTGGTAACGCGGACACACTGCAGCAGACCTTCACAATGTACGCAGTGACTAGTGAGAACTTCCTTCAGATTATCAACCTTGCGCTGCGTAGTGTTGTGTCGTTTATAGTTCGCTGCGCTGGTATCTGTGTTGATGGTAGTCGCCGCGAGGGAACACAGGCGGCGTGGCGGCGAAGGACGCGGCTCAAAAAGGCGTGACGATCAGTTGTTATTACTGTTTGAATTGTAATGCAAGACTCACTTCCTGCTAAAACCAAATAATAATTCAGGACGTTTTTCTGGTGATGAAAAAATAAATAATTATGACTGCGATACAAAAGCGTAGGACAGTAAACTAATTATGTAGAACCTTGAGGCGAGATTTTTGCTGATTGAGTGCCACGAGAGGAGGAGAGGGTGGCTGGATGACGACTGGCTGACTGGCTGACTGGCTGGCCTGCAAAATAAAGGAGAGCAGTAACTGTATTAATCTCTTCGATACTAGGACACACTTTTACCTTGATATTTGTAAACGATTAGATACTTTTTATTTACATTAGGAAGGGTCTATGGAAGTCAGAAGATTAATGACCATAGTCTTTACTATTTCAATCCCCCACATGAGTTTTTGAAGCTGTATAAAATCCCCGAATAGTAAGCAGAATTAATATGGAAACGCGTCATGGTACTGAAGAGGTTTAACGTAGTGGGAGTATAACTATAATATGCGTAAGGTAAGCAGTGGTGGTATAGTAGTAACTGTATTATACGTAGTGGGAGTAGGAGTGGGAGCAGTAACTGTATCATGCGTAGTGGGACTAATAACTGTATTATACGTAGTGGGAGTAGTAATGGGTGTAATAAATGTATGATACGTAGTGGGAGTGTTCAAGCGTCGGACCTCCAACTTTCTCTTCGGTGTTATGAAGGAAACTATTTTATTTTCATTTATTTTATCATTTTTTCGTACATTAAAGTGATTTTGTGTTTTTCCCCTTTTCCTCTTCCTCCTACTTTTCCTTTTTATACACTTCCAAGGTGCTCTTCATTGGGAAACTACGCCACTCCTTTTTTCAGTAAACGTAACAAAAACCACAACAAATCTCTTTTCCTTTATTTCTCCGCAGATTTGTTTATCCTACCTGTACAAAATCACGTCTTTTTACGGGTTAGGTATTTACTTTTTTGTTATTGTTTTATGTTTTATGTTTCCTTCTTCCGTTCCTTTGTGGCGTTGGTTCTCTCTTATTATCCCTTCCTCTCTCAGTCCAGTTCTAAAATGTCTTGCTCTCTCACCATCACTGCTTTCCAAAGAATTTAGCTGGAGATGTTCATGTTTTTAACCTCAGTACTGGGACACATCTTTACCTTCAGATATGTATATGATGAGACCATTTTATTGACATTAGGAAGGGTCTATGGAGGTCTGAAGATAAATGGCCAGAGTCTTCACTATCTTAATCCCTCACACGAGTTACTGAAGCTGTATAAAATCACCAAATAGTAAGCAGAATGGATATGGGCACGCGTCATGGTACTGAAGGGGTTAAAGGCATTTTTATGATTCCGGTGATGGACTGGCAAGGTTTATAGATTGTTATCAGGAAAAACTGTCTTGAAAATGTGGCTAGTCGTCTCGGTGGCCTTGGAAAACTGTTGTGGTGAGAGTAAGGCGTTCCTGAATACGGGCGTCTCTCTCTCTCTCTCTCTCTCTCTCTCTCTCTCTCTCTCTCTCTCTCTCTCTCTCTCTCTCTCTCTCTCCTGTTGTTTCGTGTAGTCCGTGATCTGCTATATCGATTTTCAGGCCTATTTTTAGAGTGGGTGGCGTGACTCTTGTCTTGTTCCTCGGTCCCATTCAAAGCACTTGACGTTTTTTTTTTTCTATCTATCTATTTATTTATTTTTGTATAATTGTGTGTGTATGTGTGAGTGTGATCGGAAGGTATGATTCTCTCTCTCTCTCTCTCTCTCTCTCTCTCTCTCTATCCTTCTGCGTTGTTTTACTTTTATAGGCGTATTTTTCAACACACACACACACACACACACACACACACACACACACACACACACACACACACACACACACACACACACACACACACACACACTTTCTTGTGGTCACTTCCTTCCTCTCAGAGACACTACAGAAATAGGGCGACCTAATTCAGTCTGTCTGCTTTCCCTGTAGCCTCTCTTCTCTCTCTCTCTCTCTCTCTCTCTCTCTCTCTCTCTCTCTCTCTCTCTCTTCTCTCTCTCGTTTTCCTCGCATGTCGCATAACCTTGTCACTTTTTCATAGTTTCTTTTCTTTCTTTCCTCCTCCTCCTCCTCCTCCTCCTCCTCCTCCTCCTCCTCCTCCTCCTCCTCCTCCTCCTCTTCCTCCTCCTTTTGTTTCCTCTTTCCTTTTTATTTCACGTCTTAACCTTTTGGCTTCTCACGTGACAGCTGCGGCGCCTGCTGGTACGGTACGGTACTGGTGTGTGTGTGTGTGTGTTTGACCCCTGTGTTGCCGCGTGGCCGTCCATGGCGCCATTAACACACACACACACACACACACACACACACACACACACACACACACACACACACACACGTAAAGGAAAGAGGAAGAGAGGGAGTGAATGTGAAAGGAAGAGAGAGAGAGAGAGAGAGAGAGAGAGAGAGAGAGAGAGAGAGAGAGAGAGAGAGATGTACTTTCTAACATTAAATCAGGTTTTCTGAGGTGACGGTGATTCTGTATAGCCATAACGGAAGGTCTCTCTCTCTCTCTCTCTCTCTCTCTCTCTCTCTCTCTCTCTCTCTCTCTCTCTCTAAGTTAATATGATAAATAACACTTTTTTTAGCCATTTAGTTTCCTGGTGGTGGTTTTTTGCATTCAGGATCAGCAGAGCGGGACCACAGGCAGGTGTAGAACGAGGAGGAGGAGGAGGAGGAGGAGGAGGTGAAGGAAAAAGCTGAAAGGTCGTGGAAATCAGTTTAGTAGTTTCCTTCATCGTGTTTTTTTTCCTTTCTTTTCGCAAGTGGGTGGGTAGTGCTGTTCTCCTCCTCCTCCTCCTCCTCCTCCTCTTTTTTTTTTCTCATCTCTTAACGCGGAAAAGTGTGAAAATAGCTTGTCTTTCTTTTTCCTTTTTTTCTTTTTCGTTGTCGCTGTGTTGATTGCTGTCTTAACCACCAGCACCACCACCACCGCCATCACCACTACTATTCCTCCTACTATTACTATTGCCAACGTCAGAAGGGGGAACGTAACGACCATTGCATTTCGTTAGTTAGTCTTTGCATTCCGCCACCAGTGTTTGGAAGCTTTCACTGTTACTGCTTTTATGTTACCTACTGGAGGGAATTTCACTCTTTTTGTCATTAAAAATAACACTCTCAATCTAACCTAACCTAACCTAACCTTGCTGCCTCGAGGGAGTTATTTTGACTGGGGAAATTTTGCGGTTGGAATATCCGCGAAGGGGAAATTCATATTGGGAAACTTGACTTAAGATCTACGTGTTATAATGAATGTAGAGTGTTTGATGGTTCATTTTCTTACCACGATTA
Source organism: Portunus trituberculatus (assembly GCF_017591435.1). Classification (NCBI taxonomy): domain Eukaryota; kingdom Metazoa; phylum Arthropoda; class Malacostraca; order Decapoda; family Portunidae; genus Portunus; species Portunus trituberculatus. The sequence continues at coordinate 9,768,216 of NC_059269.1, read as the reverse complement.
TTTATTTTTTTTCAGAGATAACAATGATCATTAACCTCATCACTACCATGACACGCTTCCATACTCATTTTTTTTACGATTTGTTGATTTTATACAGCTTCAGAAACTTATGTGAGGGATCAAAATAGTGAAGCGAAGACGGCCATTAATCTTCTGACCACCATAGACCCTTCCTAATGTCAATAAAATGGTCTAATTGTGCACAGATCTCAAGGTAAAAATGTGTCCCAGTATTGAAGGGGTTAATGGCGTCCTCATTGTCGTTTACTGCCTTGAACGATATAGAATCCTTTTGAATCATCACTAGAATCGTTTAAACTCCCGTAGAATATTCACACCAGTTTTTAAGGTGTTTTTATGGTTCTAGAGGCAGAGTGGCAAGTTTATACATTATTAAGTGGAGAAACACTCTTGAAAACCCCGCTTATCATCTCTGTAGCCTTGGAAAATAGTCGTGTTGAGGGAGAGAGAGAGAGAGAGAGAGAGAGAGAGAGAGAGAGAGAGAGAGAGAGAGAGAGAGAAGCATTTCAGAATATAGACCTAATACACACACATCACTCATGGGAAGCCTGACACCCACTAGACCAGCCACACCAGTCAGGGCAGCGGAGAAGGAAAGGCTGCGTGGATTGCTGTTTCACTTTGGCACGTGTCTCCTCCTTTACTCTTACTCCACCGGCTCATGTTCTTCCTACCGCCCCATCCACACTCCCGCCAACTAGCCAGTCAGTCAGCCGTGGAGGGAGGTGGGGAGCATGTCTGTGTGTGGGTGCCCTTTCATCACGTATGCCATTCATTTCATTTCGCTTCGTGTATTCCTGGAAGCTCAGCGTGACGTTTCGTGGCCTTGTGTTTGTATTATGTTTTGTTTTGTTTTGTTTTGCCTCATCCATAGTCACGACATTTAATTACAGAGAGAGAGAGAGAGAGAGAGAGAGAGAGAGAGAGAGAGAGAGAGAGAGAGAGAGAGAATATGGTGTCTTCCTATTTTCCCTTCACTAGCGACAGGGTGGGAAAGTAAAGGCAAAATCGAGGAAAGGAAAGGAAAGGAGAGGAAACGTGACCTTCTAAATAACCCGCTTAAACAACAGTGGAGGTCGCTGGCCCGTGGAGAAAAAAGAAAACAAAAGAAGTAAAGCAAAAACAGCGTTAAAACTCTATACCCTTTGTTGGCGTCATTTATTCATAGTCACTTACTCATTTGATTAAAGTTCACGGTCCAGAAGGTAGGTACGAGGCAGGTGGTAGCGTGAAACTTGCCCTCTGAAGCCCTACCAAATTTCAGTCGTCGGGTCCTCGCTGTATCGAACTGGGGATGGGAGGCGGGCGGGCAGCAGCGATGGTGGTGGTGGTGGTGGTGGTGGTGGTGGTGGACGTGAAGGGCAGGGATGTCGGTTAGTGCGTGCTATGCTGACATGAACGACAGGCTTTCTTTGTTGGGTATCTTATTTATCGTAACTCCTCTGCAGCTACCATTAACACACACACACACACACACACACACACACACACACACACATTAATCAGAGTACCTTAGCTCATGTGCACATACACTCACGCTCTCACACGCTCTCACATCCTGCGGGGGACGAATCTAATTAATCCAAGAGGTGTGTAAATATAGGGCAAGTTGGTTAGGGGTGGTGGTGGTGGTGGTAGTAGTAGTGGTGGTGGTGAACTGAGAAGCAGGCAATGTTGTGATTCTCAAATGTTTCTACGTCTTAATTCTACTACAACTGTTAGCAGGATGTAGTGGAAGTTACCTGTTTTTTTCAAGGGCGTTTTCACTTTCCTAGTCACGTTCTTTGACAAAGGTTCTGCATCGTATCGTGAGTGGAGAAAAGGAACCGTGAGGAGCCGAATAATCATGTGTGGCCTTTGAAAGCAGTCCTGATGAAAGAACGAAGGGTTTAAGTGTGTGTGTGTGTGTGTGTGTGTGTGTGTGTGTGTGTGTGTGTGTGTGTGTGTGTGTGTGTGTGTATTTAACCTACATAACAGCTATATTTATTTAGTTAAGTAGCAGTATACAAGGTCTGAGTTAACCTCGTAGTGTCGCAATCAACTTCATAAATAAGCTTTGTCAATACACACAAGTAAAGTAACACATGCACATACGAGTCGATACATACATACACACAAACAAACAAGCGAATAGAAAACAGACACACAGACAGACAGACGGGGAGATAGACAGAGACATATGTTGACTACAAACTAGAATCCTTACAAATCTTGAATGTAATATACAGAAAGACAACGAAAGTAAAATCAATAGAAATACTATTATGCCTAACATTCCTGCTCTACTAAATCAGGACCTTGTAAAGAGGAAATAGCCAGATGTAATAAGCAGCTGATTAACTTGGAACCTCTTAACAGAAATGCCTTAACAGTAGAACCACGCGTGTTTTGTGGGCAGTGGTGTCCTAAAATACATGGGTTCAAATCCTGGCCACGGTCCGAGTGTGGGAAGGGCTTTCACTCAGGGTAAAGGTTCTCTAGTGGATGGTCAGTTAGAAGGTACCTAAAACATTTTCTGTAGCCCGTAATTCCCGTGAAAAGCCCACATTGTTTAGCAAAAAGTGACAGCACACACACACACACACACACACACACACACACACACACACACACACACACACACACACACACACGGAGGCAGGAACCACACCTCCACACGCGCAGAGGGAAATCGCTTATCATTACACGTTGACGTAGGCTCACACTGCAAGCACGTGTTCAGCGGCGCAATAATAGCTTGTCGAGTTTGTTGGGTTCTTCAATGGGTCGCAACAATAGAGCCTGGAAAAAATTTCACTCTAATTGGCAGGTAGTGCAGCTGGCGAACACAAGCGAGATGTCGTAATGAAATGATGCGGAGAGATGGAGAGAGATGTAAGAATGAATGTAAATATGAAACATTTTCTCTATAAGTGTTGGCGTTATGCAATAGTTTATGTGTGTACCGTTTGACATTTCATTCAATCAGGGTTTCTAATTTGCGTGATGTGTACAGCTGGTGACCTTTGACCCTTGATGGTGCGTCAATCAGGCGTCGCGCTGAAGTCTCCGGCAGGCAAACAGTGAGGTTGTGGGGTGATGTTTACTCTTCACGCACACACCTGTCTTTACATTACCGGTATTGAGTACAGTACATACTTGTTGAAATTTTGCCAATAAACACACCGGTATACTTGTGATATGCCTTGCCTCACCTTGCCTCACCTTACCTCACCTTACCTTACCTTGCCTTCCTCTACCTTACCTTAACTTACCTTCTTACCTCACCTCACCTCACCTTATCTACCAAGGTAATCTGATCTCAATAAGGTAGAATTCCAACGTACATTTCTTGTCTTGAAGTGAATTTTGAATCAGAATTGACACGCGAACATGCAAACAGGTGAGCAGAGAAAGTTTTGATTCTGTCATTTATTTTCCTTCTCGCCGCGGTGAGATAACAGTGGTTGGTAATGATGATAAAATGATGAGCAGTTTTGCGGTTATTTATTCCTTTCCTCCTCCTCTCTCTCGTTCGGATTAATGACTGAATGACTGCCGCGTGATCTCAAAGTTTCCTGATCGTTGTAATTGTTAAAGAGTTGCTAATGTGATTCACCTTGCCTTGAAATGTGGACTGAGGGCGTGAAAGTTTTTGCATAATAACCCCGACACCTGTGGAGAGAGAGAGAGAGAGAGAGAGAGAGAGAGAGAGAGAGAGAGAGAGCGTCCTTCGTGGCGGTCGTCGAACTGTTCTTCTCTTCACTAACCAAGTAACATTCTCTCTCTCTCTCTCTCTCTCTCTCCTCACCGCCTCTTGTATTTCATGTTTCCCGGCGTCACCTCTCACCAACTCGGCGTCTCCTTTTCCTTCACCTCGCCTTTCCTTTTTATTTCTTCCTTCCCGTCGTGTCTTGTTTTCCTCCTTTCACTTGCCTTCATGACTCTTCCTCCTCCTGGTTTCCTCTCTCCTCTCCTTCTCTTCCCCTTCCCTTCCTTTCCTTTCCTTTCCTTCCTCTTCCTTCATACATTAAAAGTTAACGGTCTCTTCACTTCACTTTCAACATTATTTTTTTTTTCCTTCGCTTATTAGTTTGTTCCCAAGTCTAATGCTTCTATACGATATCCTGTGGCTGGCTCAAATGTATTAATTTCTCGTATATGCCTGTGTGTTTAGCGTATACATGACGTACCAGTGTAAGAAAGAATAAGAAGAAACTGAGGCACCATATCCGCCGCTGAAATTGTGCTGTGTGTTTATCTCCTTATCTATGACGAATTAATATAGAAAGGAGAAATCATAGGAAGGAGCGAAGGAGCAAGAACAAGCGGCGCCGTGTCCGGAGAAATTGATAAAATGAAAAGCCACAACGGAAAGAGCAAGAGAGAGAGAGAGAGAGAGAGAGAGAGAGAGAGAGCTAGTGCTGCTGCGGACTGAATAGAGAAAGATGTAGAGAGGGAGAGGGAGAAGGAGAAAAAGAAGGCCAAGACAGAATGAGGGTCGCGGGAATGCAGTGTAGGAGAATGCAGTTTTGACTTGACGTGGTGCCTCTTATTTCCTCGCAGACTTTTACTTACCCTACGATCTCCCTCCTGCATGATACGGCCAGCGCTTGACCTGCCGAGGGTGTGGCGGGTTGACGTGGTCTGGTGGCGGGACTGGGGTGTGTTTGCGTGGACTGTAATGTTGGTGGTTAGGCGGGGATGTACGAGAGCCTGAGTGCATGGCGAGGCTAGTGTTGTGACGGATAAGAACCCGCGTGCGACTTCATGTATTAGCTCTCTCTCTCTCTCTCTCTCTCTCTCGCTCGACTGATTTTCCGACCTCTTATGGGAGGAATGTTCATGTAAGTGTAAATACATAAGAAAGTGGCTATACTGAGACAAAAATATAACAGCGTGACGGTCTTGTGTAGCTGTGCCATTAGAATCGCTGTGGTGTAAGGCTGCGACGTTAGGGATGTTGTATTTAGACAGTAGAGAAAACACTGATGGTGAATGTCTTGGCGGGAGGACTGAGGCGCAAAGTACTTCAACCATACACCGAGGAGGAAGACATTAAGGCTGGTAGGAAGTAAGACAACGAGGGAATGTTTAGTTATGGGGGTGTTTTTTACGTTGGTTAGTGTGTGTGTGTGTGTGTGTGTGTGTGTGTGTGTGTGTGTCTGTGTGTGTGTCTGTGTGTGTGTGTGTCTGTGTGTGTGTGAGCGTACATTGCTGAAGGCGTGTTTATGCGTCTGGTCTTATATTTATAGACTGAGCGTGCTGGGTATTCTCTCTCTCTCTCTCTCTCTCTCTCTCTCTCTCTCAAGCATCAGTGAGCTCGTCCTTTCCCCAGTTCACGCATCCCATTCATATAACCAGTCAACTTTTCCAACTGTATTACCTCCTTGAACCATTTTCTCCTCCTCCTCCTCCTCCTCCTTCTCCTCCTCCTCCTTCTCCTCCTCCTTTTCCTCCTCCTCCTCCTCCTCCTCCTCCTCCTCCTCCTCCTCCTCCTCCTCCTCCTCCTCCTTTTCCTCCTCCTCCTCCTCCTCCTCCTCCTCCCCCTCCTCGTCGTCGTAATCGTGGCTGCGTGACGAAATGCGGTGGTGAGTCATCAACGCTCCTGCTGTTTGTTAATTGTGACGGAGCACGTTTCTCTCTCTCTCTCTCTCTCTCTCTCTCTCTCTCTCTCTCTCTCTCTGTTCTACCCTGCGTCCATCTCCCCGTCTGTCTTTAGTCACCTCCAGTACATATAGCGGCATATTCTCTCATCGCGACCATTTTCAAAGACTACATAGACGTCCTGTCCTGTTGATAATGCAGAAATCTTGTTAACATGTTCACAAGAATTATAGAAACATAATTCAAAATCCTGTGTCACTTCAACTAGAGCCCTGTGAAAATAGTGAAGGTGCGGCGCGGAAGTGTTTCAGAATATGGGTCTAGTCCCTGGTCATAGTCCCTGGTTCAGGTTACGTTGGTTTGCTTTAACAGTGTTTCTATGATCCTAGTGACACATTAGCAAGGTTTCTGCGTTATTAACAGGACAAACACTCTTGGGAACTCGGGTAATTGTGTCTATTTGCCTGTGAAATTGGTTGTGGTGAAAGAATTTTTGAATATGTGCCTCTGTGTGTTAAGGTGCATATTCTTAAACTTTTTTGTGCTTCACCTCCACTGTTTCGAAAAGATTTATTTCAATTTACGCGAGTTTTTAAAGGTGTTTTTACGGTTCTAGAGGCAGATTGACGAGATTTCTACATTATAAAGTAGAGAAACACACTTGAAAATCCTAATCTTGCTATTCATCTCTGTATCCTTGGAAAACAGTCATGGTGAGAGAATATAAAACATTAAGTGTGTTTTTACAGTTCTAGAGACAGATTGACATGATTTCTACATTATAGAGAAGAAACATACTTGAAAATCCCGCGAATCATCTCGGCGCCCCTTCAAAATAATTGTGGTGAGAGAGCAAAGCGTTTCTGGATCTTTAGTCTTCTCTCATCGCCACGCCAAGTCTGTATGTTGGATGGCCCTGTCTGCCTCAACCCCGCCGCTTTGCCCGTTACTTCTTATCGTTTTCTCTCCGTCAGGGTCACCCACTGTCACTGAGGCGGCCAGGGCACGAGTACTCGCCCAACCATGCCCCACCATGCTCAGGAATATTGTACTCTCTCTCTCTCTCTCTCTCTCTCTCTCTCTCTCTCTCTCTCTCTCTCTCTCTCTCTCTCTTTGAGCCATAATATCGTTTTTTCTCCTATATTTGGTCTTGTCTTTGTATTATGAAGTATTTTGAGTAATTTTGAACGCGATACGGTATGATTCTCTCTCTCTCTCTCTCTCTCTCTCTCTCTCTCTCTCTCTCTCTCTCTCTCTCTCTCTCTCTCTCTCTCTCTCTCTCTCTCTGCGTTTAATTCCTCGCGGTTAACTCATCCTGTCCCTCAATACACAGCCTGAGGCACGCCAGGCATGAGTCACCACCTCCTCTGGCCGCTGGGTATTGAATTAGCTCTTGGGGTGTTGGAGGAGCGAACAGCGGCGCACGTGTCACATCCTCCCTTCAGAAATAGTGTAAAAAAAGAGAGGTGGTGGTGAAAAGGGGCTTAGCTATTGGACGCTGTGTATGTGTGTGTGTGTGTGTGTGTGTGTGTGTGTGTGTGTGTGTGTGTGTGTGTGTGTGTGTGTGTGTGTGTGTGTGGAAATAGGTATGCATAGAGGGTGGTTTGGATGTAACTTGGGTGTATAGAGTTTAGTGTGTGAATGATTGTGTGGATGTGGTGATTATACAGTTTTCGATAATATTTGAGGTTTTTTATGTAATGGTGATAAGAGAGAGAGAGAGAGAGAGAGAGAGAGAGAGAGAGAGAGAGAGAGAGAGAGAGAGAGAGTGATGCTACCAATAAAAGTATTTGTTAATCTAAAGGTTGCTGACTTTTATTTTATTTCAGTCATGTTTCCTGAGCATGCCCTAAATACAGTTATATAAAGTGTCAAGTGAGTCATTAATTCCAGTCTGTCTACTTTTGTTTTTTTTGCATTTCAACGTATGACTCATTGTGACATAATTATTAGCATGATTAGTGGCACGTTACAATGCGCTGATGATTATGTTTACTCTGTCTTGTTTGTATATCATGCACTCAAAGGTGTTCTCTCTCTCTACAGGTGAGTGCGTTGTTGTGCGTGTGTGTGTCATGGAGAGGTGAGGTCAGCGTGCCACTTCAGGTAAGGCAAGCAAGGTATTTATCTCTGATTGCTATACTGTATCACACTATATCAGTAATACAGGTGAGTTTACTGGGATAAATAGAACTAAATGCAATAAAAGATACAAGTTAACCCAAAGGTCACCTAATAATTAACCCTTCTAGTACTGGGACATATTTTTACCTTGAGTTTTATGTACGATTAGACCATTTTATTGACATTAGGAAGGGTCTATGGAGGTCAGAAGATTAATGGCCACAGTCTTCACTATTTTAATCCCCCATGTAAGTTTCTGAAGCTGTATAAAGTCATCAAATAATAAGCAGAATAAATATGGAAATGCGTCATGGTATTGAAGGGGTTAAGGTGTGAGGTCAGCACGCCACGTCAGGTAAGGTAAGTGAGGCATCGTAACCCTGTCCCAGTCGGTAGAGTTCACGTTGCCGCCCTTGTCGCCTCAGCCTCCACTTCACAAAAACCTGACAACAGTACAGGGGCCCAGAGGCTGCAGCGCGGGGTCACTCACAAGACAGTGGCTTGTATTCTGAAACGCTTTACTCTCGTCATCACTGCTTTCCAAAGGCTCCAGTTGAAGATACTCGTATTTTTAAGCGTACTTTTATGTTTCGGGTGATAAAGTGACAAGCTTTCTATATTATTAGCTGGAGAAACACTCTTGAAAACCCGACTAATCATCTCTGTAGCCTTGATAAATAGTCGTGGTGAGAGAGCGGAGGAGCCTTTCTGAATACGGAGTGACTCGAGTTCATATCAGTCCCGTGAGAAACTTTGTGCTTGCGTGTGTTCAGAAGGGAGGGGGAGTAGTGAAAGAAAGAGAAGGTGGGAGCAGTACAAGGCTTGATATTGCAAAGTGAGAGATCGATACAAGGAAATAAAAGAAAAGCTGTGTAGTTTAATTTAGCTGATATCTTGACAGGAAGCTTGGGAAGTGATGGAGATGTGCTTGCTAGTGTTCAGAAGGGAATGGGAGAAAGGGAAGGTGGGAACAGTGCATGGCTTGATATTGCAAAGTGCGAGACCGATGTAAGGAAATAAGATAAATGGTGCGTAGTTTAGTTTAGCTGATCTCTAGGAAGGAAGCTTATTAAGTGATAGGAGGAGGAGGAAAGAGTAGCGGAGGATTCTGAGATGTAATGTGTCCCGATGTACGGAAAGGAAAGGAAAGACGTCTAGTTTATCTCCGGCAGAGGAAAAAGAGAAGGGGAAATAAAGCAGTGGTTGTGGATTCCGTGATATTGCAATACTTGGAATCGAGGTAAGAGTGGGAAAGAAATGATAGAAAAAAACACGTTAGGGGAGTTAAAAGATGACAAGAAAGTTTTCATTTTTTCTCTCTTTTTAAATTGAGACTGAAAACTGTGCAGGTGACACAGCACTGACGTTCTATACACAAAATAGAACCCAGTGTCGTTAACCTTCCGAGACGACAGATAGAGGCGTACATGGAGGAGGAGGAAAGACATAGAGGGCGTACTGTGCATGTGGCCTTCGACGGTACACAGGCACCACGCTATAATACCCGTTATGTCACAATATCGAAAGTAACAACAGCTGCTGCTTGCATGGGGAGGGCGGGCGGGAGGACGGCGACCTAAGACCACCTCGTTTTTACCCACGTCATTCAAGAGTTCAGTGCCCGACGACCTTTTGTGGCGAGAGTGCTCATGGCAGCCTCCTCGTCTCACCCTCTCACTAGCTCTCTCACTCTTTTACCCTCTCCCTGCACCTGCCTTACCTCCTTACTTGCGCCTTCCTCGTAATGGGACTGCGCCGTGGCTCACTGCAGTTGTCATCATTTTGGAAACAGCCCGCCTCACTTCTACGGCCGCCGGACATGCACAACGGCAGGTCCTCAGCGGTCGATAGAGAGACAGGGCAGTGCGAGGTAGTGCAGGGTAGTGCTGGACAGGGCAGGGCGGGGCGGGTCAGTGCTATCTACCAATCTCCACTAAGCTGACCCGTAGTCCTCCACCTGTTTCTAATTCATTCACCTTTTGAGTGGGTGATGATGGTGGTGATTATGGTGTACGTGTGCGCGCGCTCGTACGTATAATGTATCTATGTTCGTGTTTCTCTAGCTCAAACTTTCTCTTTCTGTTTGTTTGTCTTTCTAACTGTGTTTATGTCTGTGTCTCTCTCTCTCTCTCTCTGTCTCTATTTCTGTCTGTTTCTCTCTCTTTCTCTCTCTCTCTCTCTCTCTCTCTCTCTCTCTCTCTCTCTCTCTCTCTCTCTCTCTCTCTCTCTCTCTCACACACACACACACACACACACACACACACACACACACACACACACACACACACACACACACACACACACACACACACACACACACACACACTTTCCAGCCACGTAATCTGACTCACGACTTGGTTGGCACAGATTGAAACAGGAATTTCTCCAATTTGCTACAACTTGACTACGTGTGTGTGTGTGTGTGTGTGTGTGTGTGTGTGTGTGTGTGTGTGTTGTATATTTCGTTATGCTTTGTGGTTTATTGTTGTTGTTTTTGTTATTGTTATTATTATATCATCATTTTTTTTCTCTCGTCATGTCTCTTTCATTCCAGTTTTTCGTTTTTGTTATTTTCCTCTTCCTCTCCTCCTCCTCCTTCTTCTTCTTCTCCTCTTCCTCCTCCTTCTTCTCCTCTTCCTCCTTCTCCTCTTCTTTCTTCTTCTCCTCTTCTTCCTCTTCTTCTTCTTCTTGTTCTTGTTCTTCTTCCTGCCAGTGACTGCTCTCTTTGTATTCATTAAGTGTATTGTTCATTTCCTTTCGTTATCGCGCCACTCAGTATTCACCCTAGTCACTCGTGTTTTTGTTGAGCGCTAATTTTTCATCAATATTCACTTGTGTTTCTTTCTTCCATGGGTTCAGTTATTAATTCTGTGTCTCTGTTTTTCGTTTTCAAGTCTTATATTTCTTTTTCTTCTATTTCTTTTCTTCTTTTTTTCTCGGTTGGTGTAATTCGATTCGTGTGTCAATTCAAATTCAGTTTTAAGCTGTAAATGCATACGGTGTTTTTTTTTTTTTTTCTTCTTCTTCTTGTTGTAATGTGACCCGTGTTTTTATTCCATTCCTGTCCAGTTTGTAATTATTGTGATCATTATCTCTCTATTATTCTCTGTAATGTAATCCTTGTTTGTATTTATTGTCAGTTTTAAATATCAAAAGTCAATGTTATGTTGCTTTTTACCTCCAACGTTCCATTTTTCCTTCATGAAACGCGATGCCTCCTTCCATTACCTCCTGTTTTCTATTGGTTTACTGTTTCAAGCATCAGTTCTTTCCTCATGTCTGTCTTTGTACGGTTCTAGTTCATGGAAATTGCTGTATTGCATTTCTTCAAGCAGATGTGTGGCTACGTGCATCTCTTACCGTGTGCAGGTGTTGCTGTGGCGCCGTGCCTTTCACGTACAATAACCCTGGCTGAGTACCTCCCTTCACCTTCTTATGAACCCCCTTCAGTAGCCAAGCCCCAGCTCCCCCAGACGCCCTGTAACCCGGCCCGCTGCCTGGACAAGTCTTTCCACCCCCTCCCATTCACCTCCCCTTTCCCCTCCACCCGCGTCAGGGCGTCTGAACCCCACCACCAGCAGGACGCGGGACTCGGGAGCCGGGAACTCATCGCCCGGCCCGTGCCTAGTAACACTCCGGCCGTCGTTGGAAGTAGACGTGTGTGTGCAGCGCTCCGAAGGTTGGCGGGTGAACTCTGTGGTGTGATCTTAGGTTGTCGCTTCGCGCTGGCTTGTCTGAGCGAGAACGTTGTTGATGATTAAAACTGTATAGTGTGACGGTGACAGTGCTGATGGACACTGAGCTGACGAGCTGGACTAATAGAAGATCTTGTTTGGTTTGGTGCACTTGCTGTTCTGAGTGTTGGAAGTTTGGTGACATTGTTGATGTTTTTTGACATTGGCTCGTTCGTGACAGATACATTTTTTTTTTACTTTTGAGTGTTGGGTTTTGTTTGTTTGGGTGTGTGTGTGTGTGTGTGTGTGTGTGTGTGTGTGTGTGTGTGTGTGTGTGTGTGTGACGCACCTCGGTCGTCTGCTGGTCACCCAGCCAGTCTTCCCCATTACGGAGCGAGCTCAGAGCTCACAGACCGATCTTCGGGAAGGACTGAGACCACAACACACTCCACACACTGGGAAAGCGAGGCCACAACCTCTCGAGTTACATCCCGTACCTATTTACTGCTAGGTGAACAGGGGCCACACATTAAGAGACTTGCCCATTTGCCTCGCCGCTTACCGAGATTCGAACCCGGCCCTCTCGATTGTGAGTCGAGCGTGCTAACCACTACACTACGCGGTGTGTGTGTGTGTGTGTGTGTGTGTGTGTGTGTGTGTGTGTGTGTGTGTGTGTGTGTGTGTGAGTGAGTGTGCTTGAGTGCATGCATTCTTACGTGGATGCGTGCATACATGCGTTCACTACTTTACTTGCATCACACCCACTCTCAGAACCGGTTACATTTCATTCAGAATATCCCTTTTCATGAACTTCAGCGGCTTGGATCTGGAGGCCGCCCAGAGGTGCCGAGATCCACCCCGCGCAGCACCGTGGCGGGTTGAGGGGGCCAGGCGGCAGTCCCACACCCGTAACAGTGATTGTGTCAAGAGGTCGCGGACTTGCGGTGTCTGAATGCCTCGGTGCAGTACGTGTTATTCAGCCGGTCCCAGCCTTGCCGACGCCACACTCATACGCACGCCCGCCTAACGCCAATGCAGTGTTCATTCTCGGTCTGGCACGCTTTGTTCAGTACCAGAACGCGTTTCCATATTCATTCTGCTCACTGTATGGTGATTTTATACATCTTCAAAAACTTACGTTGGGATTAAAATAGTGAAGACTGTAGCCATTAACCTTTTGACCTCCGTAGACTCTTCCTAATATCAATAAGATGGTCTAATCGTACACAAATTTGAAGGTAAAAGTGTGTTCCAGTACTGAAGGGGTTAATAGTAGAGGTGAACGTATAGGGCAGACTAGAGGTAATGAAAGAGTGATGCAGTGGAGACGAGGAACGTGGGAGTAGTTTAGAAATGAGGGATGTTTAATGAATTCTCCTTCCCTCTATTTTACCTTCTGATTAATGATGAAAAGGAGGCATTTTTTCTATCGCAGGATTATGTTTAATTACTGACGTGGAATAAACCGCAGATGTATCGTCAGTGTAAGTTGGTATTATGTCCGTTTTAAGTCGTGGCGAAGATAAAGGGTTAGTGGACGGATGAGGAAAGTTTTCTGCTTCTATCAGGTTTTGTCAGGCGAGTTCGTGTGTATCCAGTATTCATGTCTTGGTGGACCAGTTACGGGCGTGGATTGGAATACATAATATTATCACAGTCATTTCCTGGTCAGCTTCTCTCCTTTCCTTCATACGTCGATTGCGTTCTTTATATTTTAGTCATCTTCCTTTTTCTTCATCGTGGTTTACAGTGTTATGTCCTAAGATCCCTTTCTAATATCCGTCTAATTCTGCGTCTACCTTACACTTGTTTATACCATTTCCAGGCTGTCATTTCTGTTTATCTGTGTAGTGCTAGTTTGTTCATGTCAACCTCTTCCTCTCTCTTGTATGGGTGGGTAAATCTCATCGAAGTTGCGTGTTATCAGCAGCCACTCAAGCGGTGGTGTGGCAAAAATAAGTAGAGTACAAGTATGTCCCTCACAGTTATGTAATGTTGATTGTTTTTATTTCCTTCCTGTCACGTAGAGGAAGGTTCACGCGTGTTTACAGTTAGGTATTGATGATTGTTTTCCTTGTTTCTCATAATGCCGGACAAGAGAACGTGTATGATAATTAGATATAACACAAAGGACCAGGAAAGAATAACAAACAGCAACAGACCTTTAGAATACTCACAGGTTATTTTAGTACAGTACAATACACAGGATAGCATAGTGGAAACTCCTATCAACGGTGCTTGTCACGGCGCCGAATTCTGTCACGTTAGAAGATAGTGGCGCGAGGGTTGAGGAAAGCAAGATTGTTAGACCACACTGCTCTACTTAACAGGGAAGACAAGATAGCACAGTGTAAAGGAACTCCAGAGCTTGTTTCGGTCACGTTAGAGGAGACAAGTGTCAAGGCTAAGAAAACCTGCACTGTTTGATTTCACTATACAATAACTAGTTGTAGGAGAGATGTCATAGTGCAAAGATCTTCCCATAGAGCTTGTTATGTTGAGGGTGGCCAGGTTAGAAGAGACAAGGGCGAAGGTCAAGCCAAGCCGGGGAAGAACGGGGCGTGGCATATAGTGTGGTGGACTGGTGGGTGAGTTGGTGGGTGGATGGGTGGTTCCTGTTAGGGGTAAGTGGTGGTCTTGTCTCCCTCCACCCACCAGCAGCTGTGTCGACCTCCGCATTCCACTGTGCTTAAGTTGGCCTCTCGTATATTGCTCCTTTCTGATATTACCTCCTTATCATGAGTTTTGTGTATGATTAGGCGGTTTTATTACATTAGGAAGGGTCTATGGAGATCAAAAGATTAATGGCTACAGTCTTCACTATTTCAATTCCCACATAAGTTTTTGAAGCTGTATAAAATCACCAAACAGTAAGCAGAATGAATATGAAAACGTGTCATAGTAGTGAAGGGGTTAAGGTGGTCTCTCTTACATTGCTCCTTTCTAATATTAAGATGAGTGTTATCGTAGTGGTGAATTTATTAGTGTTGCATCAGTTTGTGTGGCAGACGAAACATTTTGACTGTTATACGATTCATTGCTGTTGTAATTTGGTATTATTTTATTATTTTTATTAAGCTTATCTCACTGCCACGTACAACTTCATTCCCACTCTCTCTGTAAAAGTAATGATAACTAGAACGCCTGAATAATAAAACATACAATGTTACCAGAGAGAAAAAAAAAGAAGAAAAAAAAACTAAGCAGAGTAAGATGGGAGTAATTTTATCATGAAACCCTTACTTATCACTTTGTCATGAGCTTGTTTAACGTTTTTTTAACTCTATCAGTGAGGGAGAGAGACGTTGAGTGTGTTCTGAGCGATAATTCTCTGGTCTACATCATCAAAATAGACTCGAGTGGCGGTGATGAGTGTAGGGAGCTGAGAGTGTTACGTGTATATATCATTAAAGGTCGCTGTTATCACTCGTATCTCACGCTGATAGGAAGAAGAAAGATTGTGGTCATGGTTATCTAGATCTCCCTTGACAGAAACTCGTGTCAGCTTTTATCATGTTGAGCGTTGTTATCCTTCCTAGTGACAGAGAGATCTTCCTTGAGCCTAGTGCCAGTACAGTATAGATTTTCACAGTGCCAGTATTGAAGAGAGCCCCATGACAATATTGTGGAGAGCTTCATACTGCTAGCATAATAAAGAGCTTCATGATGTCAATATTGAAGAGAGCACAATGCCAATATAGTAAAGAACAATTAAGTGCCATTATAGTAAAGAAGATCGTAGTGCCAATATTAAAGAGCCCAGTGCCGGTATAGGAAAGAACAAGTTAGTGCCATTATAGTAAAGATTTCAGTGCCAATATTAAAGAACTCAGTGCCAGTATATTTAAGAGCATCCCAGTGCCAAATAAGTACAGAGCTACCGTTCACTTAAAAGGCTAATGGGCTAATGGAAGATGCGGAGAAAAACAGCCGTTGAATTCGCGCTGATGTACAAATGTCGGTTGACTCGCATACTGAGATACACAGAGACGGTTGGTGGACTTTTAAGAGTACGATTGAACCACTCCACGCGTGCATGACTCACTCCTGCGGGCGCCACCAAGTGTGAGGGTGGTAGTGATGGGAGTGGCAGAGGGGGTGGTGGTGACGGCAGGAATACGATACCCCGGCATGAGTGTGAAGCTGGGAGACGAAGGTTATATCTGGGTGTTTAGCGGCTTACTGACTTGCTGGGGACGACGGCGTGTTTGACAGCTTATGTGGAGAAGGTTTAGCACGCCATTGCAAGACGATTGTACGGCCTCTTAGCGTCAGGAGTAGAGTTGTAGCTAAAATAGGGTCGCTTTTGTGATGTTCCGATTTACGCAGGAAGGACTAGTAGGAGCGGCTGGCTTGTTCACTTTTTGTTAGACGTTGGGTACCGGCACGAGGGTTTCAGGTCGCTACAGCAAGATTAGTTGGTTTACATCAGTAGTGAGGAGGAAGGCAAGGCAGGGCAAGACAGGGCACAGCAGGGCACAGCAAGGCAAGGCGAAGCAAGGCAAGGGAAGGCGAGGCTAGGCAAGGCAAGGCAAGGCAGGACAAGGCGAGGCAAGGCGAGACGAGGCGAGGCGAGACGAGGCAAGGTTGGCGTCAGTACATACATCCTAACTTCACGCGGCTTAGCTTCCAACTTGCGCCGATTGTACGGATTATGTGCCTGTAGAGAGGGAGGCGTCCATGTGGCGGAACGTACGGAGGTGTATGCACTTAGCTTTATGTGTATTTAGTGTGTGTGTGTGTGTGTGTGTGTGTGTGTGTGTGTGTGAGTGAGAGAGAGAGGCGTTCGTATATACATCAATTGTCACGTTGTGTTATCGTGTCATGGACATTTTCTTTTATCTTTGTGTAATACATTCTTTTAACCTAATGAGAGAGAGAGAGAGAGAGAGAGAGAGAGAGAGAGAGAGAGAGAGAGAGAGAGAGAATGTGTAGGTCGACTAACAAATACGCACACCTCTGCACCGTTAGTCAAACGGGGGGCAGTAATATACTACGTACTACTACAACGCTACCAGCACCACCACCACCCACCACGGAATGTGTCAGTGTGATAACCTCTTTGAGTGTTACGTCAACATCTTTCTCACTTCATTTTCCTATCTTCACTGAGTAGCCAGCAAATCCTGAGTGGTGAAGAGCTCACCGTGCCGCACCAGACCACGAGGAACAGTGACTTCTCCGTGTATCTTGGCGTGGCGTGGCGGTACAGGAACTGACTGACCCTTCTCGTTATATTGACTTAAAAATAAATTAATAGAAATTAAAGTAGTGGAATATGAGAGGCAAAGAGAAAGAAGAAAAACCGCATCAGTCTTCTCACATTATTACGAAACCGCAATGACGGAAGAGCTCAGCGTGTGGCGGCGCGGAGAGCAGCTCAAACCACTGGCCACTTAAAAGATTCCATTGTGGGTGCAAATCATCTCCGGCGATAGAGGAGAATCAGATTGCCAGACTCACAGACGAGCTGCATCCATCGCAGTCTTCGCCCTGTCGGCTGGAACACTGAAAGGAAAGGTGAAGAATGTTAAGAACTCTGCTAAACGTCACAAAAAGGAAAGCTGCTCCTCATTACGAACAATTTCAAGCATCACCTGTGGGGTTACTGCGAATGTAACTGATGACAGACACGCGTGAATACCAAGCAGTACGAATACCAAGCAGTACAAGCGTAAAGGTAAACAACCTCCTCTGAGCAGTTACCTCAGCAAAACGCAAAGACTCCCTGACCTTTACCATGGAGTGGCGTCTCACCACCGTGGGGGCAGGACGACCCTGGCCTCCCTCCCGCACCGACAGCCTCAGGACTCCTCGGGATTACAAGTTGCCACACACGGATTCCGGCCAGAATTCCCTCGAGTACTGGGACTACACCGTGGAGCTGGAGATGCTGAAGGGACCCGAAGGTAAGCACCAGCATTCTCATGGGGTTAGTGTTACTTCATATGAACAGCAGCGAGAGTGTGTGCAGGACCCAGAGCTAATCCTCTCTGCCCCGCGGCCCAGTGTGACTCAACACTCACACAGTCTTATTATGAGTTTGTCCAGACTTCCTGCAGGGCCGCGGTGTGCCTGAAGGGTTGGAGTTTCATTCATTCACGTGGCGTCGCTAGGCCAGGTGTGGATCACATTGCTTAATACAATAACAGGCTGTGTATCTTGACTCCTATATTCAATGTCGGTGGCAACTTAATCTTGACCACGGAAGATCGCTCAGAATTTACAATTATAGTAATAAAAGACGATGTTGTATTGATATTAGAAAAAAAATTGTTGTGTGTGTGTGTGTGAGAGAGAGAGAGAGAGAGAGAGAGAGAGAGAGAGAGAGAGAGAGAGAGAGAGAGTGTTGTGTTGAAGCCCAAGGATGAAGCGAAGGTCTTTTGTTTCATCAGAGGAATGACAATTTGTAGAAATCGACAGACCATTAGAGGCTCGAAAATTGGTTGTCGTTGCTGCCTCACGACGATTCAGAGAGAGAGAGCATCAATTTCCTTAAAGCCACGTCATATACAATACTCTGACTGAATTTATCGGCGAAACCAGTCAGAGAGAGAGAGAGAGAGAGAGAGAGAGAGAGAGCTGGAGGAAGATAAATATTTGTCTTACCAGGTCGTACAAGCGCATTCACCACAAGCATTCAGAAATATCACACACATTGCTCAGACAAACAGTAGCCGCAGATTACACACACACACACACACACACACACACACACACACACACACACACACACACACACACACACACACACACACACACACACACACACACACACACACTAGTACAAATAAACGAAACCAAACCGTAAAAAAAATTAATGCGATTAAAACCAGCAATATTAGATGACCGATTTTTATTTATTTATTTATTTATTTATTTATTTATTTATTTATAGCTAACCACTCAAGCAACTGACGAACAAAAGTGAAACAGTACGTAAACATTTAGAAACCGTGTCCGACCTTCAGTTTTCATTCACACTCTCTCTTTGCCTTCACTCATAACTGCCGGTGATGGGAACAAAAATACTCCCCATCCAGCAAAGTTTCCTTCCTTACCTATGTGTCAAGTAACCAGATTGAAGGTCACATTTCGTCCTTCTCTGCATTCTTTCAAAGGGAGGGTCAATAAAGACAAGTGTTCAGATCAGTGTCGCGTGCCGCCTCATATGAACTTCTTCCTTTGGCCTCGTTTGATAGCGGCAAATTCAGAAGCGCTTCCCTCTCTCACCGCGACCATTTTCAAAGATTACAGACAAGATTAGCCGAGTTCTAAAGAGTATTTTTGCACTTGATAAGGCAGAAAACTTGTTAATAAGTCACTAAAAGTACAGAAACATGCGTGAAAATCCGTGTCACTTGAACTGGAGCCCTTTGAAAATAGTGAAGGTGCGGCGTGGAAGTGTTTCAGACTATGGGCCATAAGCACATATTTTCAAACACTTCTGTGCTTCACCTCCGCTATTTCAAGAGGGCTTATTTAAATTCACCAGATTTTTATAAGGTGTTTTTACGGTTCTAGAGACAGATTGATAAGATTTCTACATTATTAACCGGAGAAACACTCTTGAAAACCCTGCTAATCATCTCTGTGGCCTTGGAAAATAGTCGTGGTGAGAAAAAAAAAATTTCTGAATTACGCTCCTCGAGT
The DNA here is from genome assembly GCF_017591435.1 of Portunus trituberculatus. Lineage (NCBI taxonomy): Eukaryota > Metazoa > Arthropoda > Malacostraca > Decapoda > Portunidae > Portunus > Portunus trituberculatus. The sequence continues at coordinate 9,749,158 of NC_059269.1, read as the reverse complement.
TTTCATGACCGTCCTGTATGAATCAAGGACGAGACACTGACCCACATCCGAGACTCAAGTAGCATCAGTTATCAGCCGAGTCCATAAGCATCCCCACTACTTTCCAAAGGTTATAGTTGAAGTAACACAGGTTTTTAAGAGTGTTTTTATGGTATTAAGGATAGATTAGCAATATTTTTACATTATTAACCGGAGAAACAGTCTTGAGAACCCTGCTAAGTATCTCTGAGGCTTTTGAGAGAGAGAGAGAGAGAGAGAGAGAGAGAGAGAGAGAGAGATTTATGCATAACGTGATGGTAGTGATGGTGTGTGGAGGTTCATGGAGTCAGCCAAGGGGTCACTTGCATGCACGGTTTGTGACCCACACTGGTTTGCCTTGAGCTCTATTGAAGGATGTATGAAATGAATGACTGTTCTGTGCACGGTGTCTCTATGCTTCAGTCGGCTTCCGGGGTGAAATGGATCAGTTGTGTGTGAATATATCTGACTATTGAGGTTCCTCATTCATGTAGGAAGTTACATGTACAGTTACCCGGAGTTTTTTTTTTTTTTCAACCCCTTCAGTACCATACCGCGTTTCCATATCTATTCCTCTTACTATTTTGACGATTTTATTCAGCTTCAGAAACTTGTGTGGAATTAAAATAATAAAGACTCTGGCCATTCAACTTCTCAACTCTATAGACCCTTCCTAATGCAAATAGAATTGTCTAGTCACACCCAAAAGTCATGGTAAAAATGTGTCCCAGTAATGAAGGGGTCAAGACGGGTTTGGATGAAAGATAGCGAAAAAAGAGTCATAAATGAAAATCCCATTCCAAAATACAGTTATCCAGTAAAGAGTATTCAGGATTACGGAATCTGCCTCGAAATTTAGATGTGATAGTATGGAAAAGCGGTATCTTTTATTTAGTCATCTCCATTCATTAATCATCGTTATGCATATGATCTCGTCGTGGCATCTTAGTACAGTACAATCAATCACAGTCTGCTCCTCACGTCTCGCCGCAGTAACCCAAACACGCACAGGCTGAGCGAAGAATGTCATGTCCAGGCAAATGAGATTTTCCCTCACACAATGGGTCATGCTCGCGGGAAATGCTGTTCGTGATTCAATTATTAAACCTCATTCATGGGAGGTCTGGAAGAAGGGAAGGGTTGGTGCAGGAGTAGATGGGGCCGTGGCTGCAGCTAACTGGATCATATATTGTTCTCCAGGTCGTTGTCGCAAGTCACGACCTTGTTCCGGTCGCCCTTGTGCAAAACCGGGAGGGAAAGGTCGCGAGGCAGGAAGGTCGTAAGTCTTGACGGGCATGGGAACTGGCGGGGCGTGAGTGATGGAGGCCTGAGGACGTGTCTTGTTATCTTATGTGCAAAAGAAGGGCTTTGTGAACACGATGCGCGGCGGCGAATGTTGATCTCATCTGTGTTTGCAGGATATTTTTTAGTGCATCATTACCAGCAATAGTTATTGCATCAGCATCATAGTCACAGCCACCATCACCACCACCATCACCATCACCATCCTGCGGCGAGGTAACAAGGCAACCAGTGAGGCGTGAGAACGCTCCTGAATATTTAGAGACGTGCTCGCAGTGCAATTTGTGGTTGTCCATTGACGCGACCCACAGCGGCCAACACACACATACACACACGTTAGATGGTGCAGGGCGTGCCTCCACCCTGAACAGCAGGAAACGTGACCACCGAGCCGCTGGACGTCGCAAGATTTCGTTTCTCTCCAAGACATGTACGAGTGTCTTTCGAATGCTGGATGTTTTTCGTCATTGCTGTTGTGCGTTTTCTCCCGCCATGACACGGCGGACTCGCCTTCCTGTGGAGTTGCTCGTTCAGCGTAGGCGACGAGCGGCTGTGCCAGTTTTCTAAAGATTTGTGGTGGAGGAGCCGTGATGGAATGCCGGCGGCGGCGGCAGCATGGCGGCTTGCTCGCCGAGAACACACGGCTTCATTATAACGCGATACCCGAGTCAGTGCTCCAAATGAAATCTTCAGAAAAAATGCGTCGTAAAAGGAAATGCAGCGTAACGCCACTGTCATGGAGAAAGGAGAAATAAATGAAACGATAATGATATCTGCCGGAACAAATATAGAAAAAGAGAAAGGGAGGCGAGGGGAGACGGGGAAGAGAAAATAATCGTGCGATGGAAGGTGTTGAGGGTGACACTCGTCTTGTAGAAGGAAGTGAATGTATAGAGTGATATTTGATGACTGTAATGTTCTTGGACGCACGTGATGGGAGAGATTCTGTACGTAGAGTGGCAAGCTGTGCAGTCCAGCGGCGGGAGGGAGAGTGAGTGACGTGTGGCAATAGTGTTGATTGGTACAGGAGCGCTATAGCAGAGAGCAGTAGTAGTGACTGATGATACTGTGTGTGTGTGTGTGTGTGTGTGTGTGTGTGTGACAGTAGCAGGTGGCCTTACAACTATACCTGATGTAGTGGTGTAGTAATGGCAATAATGTTAGATGAAGTAATTATAATACTCGCAATTATAACACTAGCTGCTGGTAATTATGGTCACAGTAATCAAATATATACTGAACTGCGCGTGAATTGAACTCCTACTAGGCAGTCTGCTGTCATTACACAACACACAAGTACCAGAGGGCTAATTAAACTATAAGATAAGACAAAGAAGTCATAATGTAGGGCTGGTATTGTTCATGAAGGGAAGAAAGGTAGAGATACTTGTTGCTACGTCAGTGTATAGTGGTGGTGGTGGTTGTGGTGTAGATAGGCCTGTGTGGTTACTTTGTCCCCGTCAGGCTTGTTTCCTCCCTTCTTTCCTCCTGGAGTGTGACGAACGTACCTTTCCTCCTCAGTGCCTCCTCAAGTTTCCTGTTTTTCTTTCTCCTTCCCGCCTTTCCTACGTACTTTGATCCTTTTATCCATAAAAATCCTATCCTTTTTTTATTTACGTCTTTCCTTGCTAGTCCTCTCTTCTTCTCTCTTAGCCTCTTCATCCTCCTCATCTCTTTTTCTCCTCCTCCTCCTCCACCTCATCCTTATCATCATCCTCATCCTCCTTTTCTTTCATGCTTATCACACCCCAAGAGCATAGAATCTCGTGATAAAACTTATATGTTTTTATCTTTATATTTTCCTCCTCCTTTCCTCCTCCTCCTCCTCCTCCTCCTCCTCCTCCTCCTCCTCCTCCTCCTCCTCCTCCTCCTCCTCCTCCTCCTCCTCCTCCTGCTTTAAAACCAAGAGATGTCGCTGTCAGGAAGTGGCGGTGGCGTGGCCATGACCAAACACAAGTTCAAGGTTTCTTCAAGGAGGAGGAGGAGGAGGAAGAAGAAGGGGAAAAAATTAACACGAATGACCGGAATCTAAACACAACAAAATGTAATGACAACAGGAAGACGCGAATAAGAGTAAAAAGCTGAGCGGAGGAGCAAAAAATTATAAAACGTAAAAGTGGGTAGTGCCACATGAGAAGAATTAGCGTCTTGGAGGAGGAGGAGGAGGAGGAGGAGGAAAGACGCGTGCCACTACTGAATACATGAAGCATGAGAAAACTGATGTCAGAATAAAGGTGGCGAGATAAGAAAACATGAATAAAATGGACAGAATACATATGAGATGGAAAAGGATTAGGAGGTGAAGGAGAAGAAGAAGAAGAAGGAAGAGGAGAAGAAGAAAAGAAAGTGTGAACAGAAGAATGATTAGTAGAAGGAAGAAGAAAAGAGCAATTCATTTAATCTCTCTTTAATTCTGTCCAAAGTCACATTATCTTACCTGTGCAGCCGCCATCGCCCTCTTCCCACCCTCATCCTCACTCTTCACGCTTATTGACTCTCTCTCTCTCTCTCTCTCTCTCTCTCTCTCTCTCTCTCTCTCTCTCTCTCTCTCTCTCTCTCTCATTGTTTTTAGCTTATTTAGTTCGTGACGCTAACACAGAAATCTTCATTCGTCCGTCTGTGCCGTTTATATTTCCAGAGAGAGAGAGAGAGAGAGAGAGAGAGAGAGAGAGAGAGAGAGAGAGAGAGAGAGAGAGTTGGCCAAGACAGGAAACTACGTCCGTTGATCTTTCTTTGCTTTCCAAATGTTCCCACCATCAGAGAGAGAGAGAGAGAGAGAGAGAGAGAGAGAGAGAGAGAGAGAGATGCTTAAATCAATCAAAACTCGTGACATGACCAGCCGCCAGCCACGTATACACCGAAAGACACAATTATTACGAGGTACAAAAAAAGTGACCACCAGTTGAGCAGGAGACAGGGCGAACATGACGGAAATTTTATTAGCCAAGGAATGGGAAAGACGAAATGCGTACCACTAGTGTCTATGTGTGTCTGTCTGTCTATGCTTTTCTCTCACGCCCATATTCTGAAACACTTCCTCGCTACTCCTTCATAATTTTTAAAGGGCTCTAGCTAAAGTGACACGGTTTTTAAAGATGTTTCTGTGATTTTAATGGCATGTTAAGTTTTCTGCATTATCAAAAGGAAGAATACTATTTAAAATTCGGCTATTCGTCTCTGTAGTCTTTGAAAATGGTCGCTCAGTCTCAATCAAACACCAGTCTGTCACTAAATAGGTGATATTCTACATGTAAGTTTAGAATTGTTAGCACAGATTAGTCTTATTCATAAACTCGAGCTTGTGGGTTTTCCTTGCAGTTTGTCGGTGTGGCGAAGAAAAGGTTGACTTATCTAATCTTACCAGTTCTCCCCGTCAGGACACGAGTTTCCCTCCTCTCCTTCCTGTTGGACTGATCTGGGGCTCCGTGGTCTCGATAATTTAAGCGTCCGTGTACTCAAAACGTTTAGGTATCTTAGCTATACCTTTTAACTTCTTCAGTACCACGGCATGTTTTCGTATTCATTCTGCTTACTATTTAGAGATTTTACACAGCTTCTGATACTTATGTGAGGATTAGAACAGTGAATACTCTGGCCTTTAATCTTCTAATCTTTATAAACTCTTCCTAATGTTAATAAAATCGTCTAATCGTACCAAAAACTTAAGATAAAAATGCGTCCCAGTGTTGAAGGGGTTAACAGAGTTTAGTGGATGTTATTGGTGTTTTTAAGGGTGTTTTCTTGATTCTAGTGATAGTTTAACAATGTTCCTACACTGCAGTCACTCTAAAAACACCAGTGAGGAACCGTCTGACCGTCTCCGTGGCCTTTGAAAATCTGGCGAGAGTTTAAACACAGCGTTTAAAGATGCCATGAGTTGTCAAATGAATGTGGGCTATCACGATTATTAGTGACTGCCTTGCTTACCTACCTGACGAGAACTCTTATCTTTGCTTGACTGAGAAATTAGATAAGTGCGAACACAATGAATACAAAGGAAGAATGAGTAGCATCAGATTTTTTCCCCGCGTGCATTGTGTATGTGAGAGAGAGAGAGAGAGAAAATGGTGAGGGAGTTGGTGAGATTACTTAACTGACCACGTAGACCGCACAGTTCAAACTCTTTGGTCTGTCCCTCACCCGAGCCACTGAACAGCCATCGATCTTCTCAGGTAATGACAGACGGCGTGGCGAAGAGGAAAGTGGCGGTGCACAGAATGACGAAAGACTGATTGAATGATTGATGTAAGCCACCGCAACGACTGGCCACGGCTGACACTGTTGTGAATGGCGTAGTAGTTTTAGTGAAGACAGAATTATTTAAAGGGTTGCTTTATCGTAGTTATGATGAGTGATACGTAATGCAAGACGAGTACTGGAGAACATAACAGCGTGAGAAAAGGAGGAAAACTGCAAAAGGACGTCAGATCTAAACGTGACATTCCCTCTAACCTCTTGAGTACCATGACGCGTTTCCATATTCATTCTGCTTACTATTTGGTGATTTTATACAGCTTCAGAAATTTATGTGAGGGATTAAATGGTGAAGACTTTAGCTATTAATCTTCTGACTTCCATAGACACTTCCTAATGTCAATAAAATACACAAATCTTTAGGTAAAAAAGTGACCCAGTATATCAGGGGTTAAGAGCAAAGCTACTTCATTCTATCTATCATGATTGTGACCTCTTACCCTAACACACACACACACACACACACACACACACACACACACACACACACACACACACACACACACACACACACACACACACACACACACACACACACACACACACACACACACACACACACACACACACACACACACACAATAATAACAATACCACAAATCTCTATATTGTTATTTTACCGATGAGTAAGAATTTATAACTATACAATGCTTATTCCTTTGTTTTCATTTCAAATATCTATTGTTATTTGTATTCTTGTATCAACATTAGATTTTACTTGTTCACTGATTTTCAAAGGTAATGTAAATATGCTGTTTTGATTATTATTATTGTTACTACTACTACTACTACTACTACTACTACTACTACTACTACTACTACTACTACTACTACTACTACTACTACTACTACTTACAATCATATACAGTAGTAGTAGTAGTAGTTACTGTAACGTCGTATTAGCATAATCAGTAACACACATATTTTTAGACATAGTGGTAGCGTGTAATATGATGTGCTTTACCTCGCTAACCCGCTAACCGCCTGTTCCCCGCAGACCTGCAGCTGGCGGCGGAGTTAGGCAAGACGCTGCTGGAGAGGAACCGCGAGCTGGAAGTGAGTCTCAAGCAGCAACAGGCCGTAGTGGACGACCAGCTGCAGGAGATCGAGGTGAGGATGTGAACTGCGTATTGAGGCAGAGAGAGAGAGAGAGAGAGAGAGAGAGAGAGAGAGAGAGAGAGAGAGAGAATAGCAGACAGACAAAAAAGAGACAGAAAGATAGATATAGATAGAGACAGATAGATAGAGAGAGAGAGAGAAAGAGAGAGAGAGAGAGAGAGAGAGAGAGAGAGAGAGAGAGAGAGAGAGAGAGAGAGAGAGAGAGAGAGAGAGAGAGAGAGAGAGAGAGAGAGAGAGAGAGAGAGAGAGACTCATTCTTCTATTCCCTACCTTTTACCTTTGTTTTCTTGTCAGCTGACCGAAGGAAAAAAAAATAAATAAAACTCCGATGCTTTTCTTTTTCTTTCTTTTCATTCGTCTGTCTTTCTGTTCCGGTAGAGAGAGAGAGAGAGAGAGAGAGAGAGAGAGAGAGAGAGAGAGAGAGATAATGGATTACTCACGTGTCACTGCCATTTAATTTTCACCAGCAGTAGTGTTGTCTATTTCACACGAGGTGATTTTGGCTTACCGTCTCCCTCCCTTGCTCCTCCCCACCCGCCATCTCTCTCTCTCTCTCTCTCTCTCTCTCTCTCTCTCTCTCTCTCTCTCTCTCTCTCTCTCCTGGTGACCGGAAGTGTGTGAGGCAGGCCGTGAGATGGTGAAACTACAACGATGACACCGGCACTGCACTCTTCTTTATCACCTTTCTCTGCGCATCTCTCTCTCTCTCTCTCTCTCTCTCTCTCTCTCTCTCTCTTCTCGTCTCCGTCCAAGAATATTGGACCGTCGACTCACTCTCAAGTAATTTCTCGTGTATTTTTTAGTCCGTAGTCAAAAACGCTTTGCTCTCTCACCACGACTATTTTCCAGGGCCACAGAGATGATTAGCGGGGTTTTCAAGAGTGTTTCTCCAGTCGATATTGTAGAAATTTTATCACTCTGCCTGTAGAACCATAAAAACACCGTAAAAAACCCGTACACATTTAGATAAAGCCTTTTGAAATAGTGGAGGTGAAGCACAGAAGTGTTTTAGAATTCGGGCCTAAAGTTAGCTCCAAGAAACGAGATTAAGTTTGCTCGGTTTGTGTGGAAACGAATGAAAAAATGAAGTGTTTGATTGACTGAAAATTATTGGCGCAGTGTAGGAAAGATAGAGTAGGGAAAGAAAGTGAGACAGAAGGAAAGAAATGCGTGAAGGATTGGAAATAACTGATCCTTTGGGGAAGAAGTATATAAATCCCTACCTGGGTATTCGTCAAATGTATAGCAATCAACTTTTCTTTTTTTTTCATCTCTATATGAGCTGCTGGACTGGAAGTAACTGATCATTTTGTAGTAGAAGAATTACATAAAACTTACCTATCGTTTTATATTCACTTTGGTATTCGTTAAAGGTAGAGCAATCAACTTTTCTTTTTTTTCCTCTTTTTCTTTTCTTTCTGAGCTGCGGGACTGAAAATAGCTGATCCTTTGTAATAGAAGTATATAAATCCTGTATATAAATTCTTACCTATAGTTTTATATTCACTTCGTTATTTATTATAAGTATATCAATTGACTTTTCATCTTTTTTTCTCGCTTTTCTTTTCTTTCTGAGTTGCGGGCAGTGGTTAGCGCGAGCCAGCATAGCAAGACGGGCTGAGGCACCTGAGAGAAACTTGAACTTCTCTTAAATACCTCCGTGGGCCGGTTGACAGATTTACGCCTGATCATTGTTATGGAGTTAGTGACGCGTGATTAATGCTTTGCTCTACTTACTGTTTATTCTCTCTCTCTCTCTCTCTCTCTCTCTCTCTCTCTCTCTCTCTCTCTCTCTCTCTCACACACACGCACACACATCCACTATTTCAGAAGGCTTTAAGTATATATGAATTTTTAAGGTGGTTTTTATGGTTCTGGAGGCAGATTGACAAGCTTTCTATATTATTAATTGGAGAAACTCTTGAAAACCCCGCTATTCATCTCTGTGGCCTTGGAAAATACTCGTGGTATGAGAGCAAAACGTTTCTTAATATGGACCTCTCTCTCTCTCTCTCTCTCTCTCTCTGAAGGGCGTCTTATTCCAATATTCCATCTGTTTCCACTTCTGAGTCGCATTCCACACCGTACGCCATATGACGCCTTTCAGACTCTCAGCTACTCAGTGCACGTAGCAGCTCGTGAGGCGAAAATTTGTAGATCGTCGTCATTTAGTAAGACCCATATTCAGAAATCCTTTGTTCTCCCACTGCTACTCTTTTTGAATGCCACCGAGATGATTAGCTCAGTTCCCAAGGCTGTTTCTCATGTTGATAATGTAGAAATGGTGTTAATCTGTCACTAGAACATTAACAGATATCTTTAAAAACCCTGTAATTTCAACTACGTAAACCTCTATTTTTTAAATCCACCGAGGTGATTAGCGAAGTTCTCAAGGCTGTTTCTCATGTTGATAATGTGGAAATGGTGTTAATTTGTCACTAGACCATAAGAAATAGCCTTAAAAATCGCTGTAACTTCAACTACATACGTTTCTTAACATTGCTTCAGAATATGGTGTCGAGTGACGGTATCAAACACTGGTATATAAGTAATGACATGCAGTGCGGTGAGGTGGGTTAAAATCGACATTACCGCAGCTTACATATATGCGTAACAGCATGCGGGTAATGGTCTGTAAGAACTTGATTGGTATTACAGTTAAAATGAAAAGACTGTTATCCTTTTCTCTTTTCCTTCCTCCTTTTTTTTCCGTATCTCTGTCTTCCTGCTACTTATATTCTCTCTCTCTCTCTCTCTCTCTCTCTCTCTCTCTCTCTCTCTCTCTCTCTCTCTCTCTCTCAAAAAAAAAAAAAAAAAAAAAAAAACGCAATGCACGTTTAAATGATACCACCTTTTCTCTGGGCCGCTAAAAGGCAAAGGCCCATGTCACTACAAGGTGACAATCTATACACACATCTCTCTCTCTCTCTCTCTCTCTCTCTCTCTCTTGGAAACAGCTTGGAATGCAGTTTAGTACAGCGGAGCACATAAAGAGCGTTGCAAGGTCCGCACGTCGAGAAAGCTGAGATATTCGCAAGGCAACTTCACGGTCGGAACACACCGCAGCGCACAAAAAAGTACCGGCAGTACCAACCACCGGGTCAGCTTGAGGGCGAGGAATTGTGGCCACCGCGGACACAGTCATATTTAACTACTAGCTAAACGGTGTGTGTGGGGCGGGGTGGATGGCGTTACCGGAACCAGTGTTTCTCAGTGAACCTCAGGGGCACCGTTACACCTGAACTTTTGACACCGGTGTGGTCCTCAAACACAACATTGACAGGCATGCTACGACATCCGACCCGTCTGTCATATGAGCAGGCAACACAAGACACAGAATGGAAGACGCTCACTCTCATTCGCATATATTTCATATGTTAATCTGTATTCTGATATTATGTTCCATATTTCTTGCAGTACCTAAGCAAGCAAACAGCTGCTCTTCGAGAGGTGAATGACTCGCGTCTCCGCATCTACGAGCAGCTGGAAGTGTCTATCCAAGACTTGGAGAAAAACAATCAGCGGCTGGCAGCTGAAGGCGCATCGGACAAAAGAAAGATTAAGAGGTAAGTTGATTAGTCAAGCACGGCCGGGCCAGAGAACCTCAGTCTGCGAGCCTCACCATTCTTACAGTGATGGTTCAGTGTTTAGAGTTTTATGTAATACGTCACTTATTACTGAATGATATCCTATAAAAACAAAAACAAAAAATAGTAGTGCGTAGTACTAGCAGTTTTTTTTTTTTTTTTTTTTTTGGGTGGGGGCGCACAACGTGTGATGTAACTAAGTGTGCCACGTTTGATTAAGGTGAGTGTTACCAGAAAATGTTACGCATTGTTGGGCCAGCAGTCCTAACCCTGCCTCTTAATTCGACAGTCTCTCAAGTACTGTAGAGTCACTGGAGTTGCGGTGTGATGAACTCCAGAAGAACCTGGAAGAAGCGAGGACTAAAGTGCAGCAGCAGAACCAGCAGCAGCGAGGCCGCAACAAGCGAAGGTCCCTCCTCCTGGAAGAGCAGAGCATCCGGCGCTCACAGTCTTGTGAGAATAGCCCACAGGTGAGGCACGGCAGGACGAGTGAAGAGACACTTGGCACCTTACATTGTTTAAGGCGGTAGGGTTAAAGAATGTTAGAAATGTATAGCATGAAGGACAATGACTAATCAATGCAGATCACGAGAAGGTTATAAAATAAAGGCATGTAACTAACTTGTTTATTATACAGAGAAATACATAATATAGTCTTGCAGCAAGAGATTTACATTATAAGAGCTCAGGTTTCTGGTTATTATTTTGCCCTTCCTGCTTTTGATATAGTACTAATAAGATAACTTTGTATTTGGAATTTTAGGGGTCAGCTTCCTAAAGTACTAAAAGTACTTACAGTGATTATTAAGAAGCAGCCTTAGTTTTCAACACCTACCATTCCTTTGTAATTATTTGCCATGAATTCTATGAAACAGAATAACATAGCATTTTCCCTCCCTCCACACCCCTTTACTACACAGGAGGAGAAGGAGGAGGAGGTGGATGAGAAGGAGGTAGAAGAGGAGAGTGAGGGTCAGGTTCAGGTAAATCCCAGGCTTGACATATTGCCCTTCCATGCATCCTCTTAATTTTCCCAGCTCGTTCAAATTGGCAAATACTGACATAAATCTTTGTGTAACTATAAATAAACTTTTTTTTTTTCATAACTACTCTTGTTTCTTTAAAAGCATGACATGTATTCCCATTTTGTTGACTGTCTTCCTCTACAAGATGTAAACATTTTATGACTCAGTTTTTGAATTTCTACAATTTTACAATAGCAAATACTATTTCAAGTAATAGACTTTTCTTAATGTTTTAGTATGTGTAAATCAAGGCTGTGGATCCTCATTGTTTAGTCAAATTGACAATAATCAGATGCCTGGAACTATATATATATATATATATATATATATATATATATATATATATATATATATATATATATATATATATATATATATCATCTCTTTTTTGTCTGATTAAGGAAATAAGTTAATGGGAGAGCCAGGTTGTCTCAGCCCACCAAGTAACTGAAGTGCATGATTGATGGTTACTTTGCGCAGTGTTGTCAAAAAATATATAACTGAATATCGACGGCTATTTTTTCCACATCAAATATGTACATGTATTCTTATAATTACAAGAGTGTATATGTTTCACTGGGGACCTATGCATGCAGTGGTTGTTGATTTATCATTGTTGTGAGCCATGCAGTATGTGTACAGCATCTACATACTCATCAGTAGAATAGGGCATGTCAGTCTTGGAATGCACTATAAGTTTTCCTATTTATTTCTATGTACTTTGTATTGTTTGGTATAAGTGGTTGGGTGCAAGTGCATCCATCGTTATGGATGTGTGAAGTTGATAGTTCAGCATTATGGTGCCAGAAAATTTTTGTGACACATATTTTTGAACAGGTCTCAGATGAATGTGCACTGGAAGACCCTGAAGTTCGAAAACGTCTGGAGGAGCTGCAAGAGAAGCTCAAAGCCACACAGCTGCTGTTAGCAACAGAAACTCGAAGGAAGGAGGAACTGGAGATACAACTCGCTTGTACATCTCAGGTAATGACATATTGAAATTCAGTAACTAAAACAGGCAATATTATCAGGACCATATTAACACACTTACCAACATTCTACAGCTACAATACATACTTTTCAACATCCCCATAGTTTGTCTAAAGACCACTTTGTTTGTACGTGATTAACTGCTGACTTTGGAGTATTTTATGAAATGCCTGAAAAAGTTTAAAACAAGAAGCATTAATGTTTTTCTGATCTTGTGATGAAATAAGCCAGAATTTTGATGATGCATTACCACATGGTAAAGAAGACAGAGAGAAGTAATGGTTAGATAGAATGATACATATATTAGACTTATTTTTGTGCTGATATTTGTTGTGTCTTCCAGGAGAATTCAGTCCTTCTTGACCAGCTGGCAGTGCTGCGAGAGAAGGAACTCAACGTGAGAACATTTGACGATGAACTTGCCTCGTTAGATGATACTTCTTCTGGACGTATATGTCGCAAGGTAAGGCTTAGCAAAAAAATTCACTCTACCAATTCATTGCCTTATATATGTACATTTACTACTGCATAATCTTCTTTAAGCAGATTTTACATTTTCCAATAAACAATGATAGGCATTCAAAAAAGCCACTACAGTTGTATACCTCAATGCACCATTTGTGAATTATCTTATTTCCAGTGTCTTGGTAATGTGGATGAACTGGGGAGTAACCCAACGCTGTACGACCTCAATGACAGTATTGAAGACACAGATGCCTCCATTGAGAGCATTCATGGGGAATGTGCTCTCATCCGGCTCAAGAATGGTGGATATGCATGGGGCAGCCAGGTGAGGTTAACTGTTTGTAGAGGAAGTGTGTTCCATGCATATAGAGTCTTAGGAAATGGTGTTTGGTGCCTTTACATATTCATTGCCCCATACAAGTTATAAAAAAAAAGTGTGGAAACCATTTAAAGGAATCTACTTAAAATCTAAGAACATATATTATGAAAGCAGGAGTATCTTTTGCATTCATTTTTTTCAGTTTGCTTCTCATTTTCATTGACATTAAACATTCATCATTTAATCATTGCTTATTTTTGTAATCATCTTAAAAAATAGCTTTTTAAGTTCAATCAGTTTAAACAATCAGAAGCACTTCCTCTTTAGATGACTCATGTTGGTCCACATCACATATTGATGAGAATATGTGAAGTGATTATTGTTTGTTCTATAAACACTGCCAGGACATTTGAAGAGCAGGTACAGCCTCGACAGTAAGAGACTGACAATTGACTGGATGTGAAAGTTTAGCTAACTCCTAAATACTGACAGAATATGGATAGAATGAAAACAGGTTTGCAAACATGCACAGTCACTTGACTCATCAAAGACCCATCCATCCCTCCCATCACTAGTCACCACTGTCTCGCATATATAATTTTTTTTTTTTTTTTCCGTATTCATCATCATTATATGTTAATCTTGCTCATCACTTATAATTTTGTTTTGGTTCTTTTTTCCAACCAGGGTGTCCACCTGACAGGCTTCATAGCCTGTGGGATTGACTTCTTCCTGTTCCTTCTTTTTCTTTTCATTTCTCTTTTTGAGATCCTTCCCTTTCGATTCTTCTTTGGGTATAGCTCACTACCTAATGGAATGCAAGTATTGCCTCTACTGGTGCCCCTGGGCAGATGCTCCTCACTCCAAAATGTATCCAATAAGAAATAGTGTCCATTCTGTGAAGGTTTAAGCCAGTGGCGTAAGTAAATCTCGTAGGATTATTGTGAGAAGAAACTATTCATTGATATTGGCTTAAGATAAAATATTTATCATATATTCATTGAGAGTCCTCTTATTCGAGTTGTATAGCACTTCTATTTACCGCCGTGACTGAATGGCCTATGTGATCATTCATTGTATAAACAGTGTATAGAACTGTTTGTTCCCTGCTGGCCTTCCTCTGCTGTCCATCAAATCATAAACTTGCTAGTCAAAAATAATACCAATTTAAGCTGCCCTAATAAGGATGATACAGTTGCATTCCCTTATATATTTCTTGGACTGCTTTTAAACACACTTGTTGCAGATTTAATAATTACAAACCTAAATATCCATTAGCTTGAAATATTAACTAGTATGAGTGCAGATTGCCTTGTTGCCTGATAAACATTACCCAATAAATCACCATAACCAAGAGAAACAGATGTGAAGTAGTAAATTAGTCAATTGATGCCTGTCTGATTGGTGATAAATTTTGTGTGTATGACTTTTTAATATCACTTGGCACTGATTGTACTCTCCATTGATGATTGTCTTATTTTCTTCTATCAGCATGTATTTCTTGATTTCCTTTGTTTGTGCAGGAATATATCTATAGCAACACCCACTTGTTCTAGAACTCTTAAAACCATCTCCATTCAGTCAGTTTATGGAGGAACTTAGGATTGAGATCTGGGTGTGATTATGAAAAATGTACTCCAATAAAGGGCTTGAGTGACTGATATTGATGGATAAAAGGACTTTCTCTGGGTTGTGTAGTATATTTATCTTCTATTATTTAATGGTAAAATTAGTAAAGTGTTAAAAAATTGATCCTTTTCAATGTTATAAAAGTTATCTAAAAATAGCACTTCACAAAACTTTCGTGGAAATTGGCAATACTTTAGAAGCTGCTTGAAATATTAGAAGTGAGTGTTGGAGTGAGTAGTGTCTGTTTTGTTGTATAAGAGTTCATAGATATTGTTGTGTAAGAGTCTCTAGGTAACCCTGATAAGTAGTTCATACATTGTACTACATGCCAGGTTCACTTGAGTCAACATTTTGTCACTCATTTGCAGTTTGCCGGCTATATTCAGGCCACGTACTTCATGGAGACATTTTTGCTTCAACATACAAGTATATTAATGACTGTTCACCAAATGTATTGTTGACTGAACACCTGACTGGCAATTCCTCAAACTTCACACTGACTGCTTTAGCTCTTCACCCAAAAATAGAAAGACTGGTTCAGATTACATGATTCCAGAATGTTCAGGCATTCTGAATAAGGGTGACAACTTTTTCTGTGCATGATGATATGCCATGATATACTTTGTTCTAATCATCTTTGTGTATTACAGTTTTAAATGCATATGTTAGAAGTTGCTTTATATATAGCTTGTGTGTGCAGACTCACACACACACACACACACACACACACACACACACACACACACACACACACACACACACACACACACACACACACACACACACACACACACACACACACACACACACACACACACACACACACACACACACACACACACACACTTTTCTCTGACTAGCAAACTTTTATCCTCAGGAATCTTTGGCGTCAATTGGACAAGTGGTCAATCGTGTGGGTTCCGGAGGTACTTCTCCTGGTACAGAAGCCAGCGATGCACCACATAATTCTCTTCTGTCTGAGCTTGACACTTCTTATCGTATCCTAATTGAGAAATATGAAGCCCTTCTGGAGGCTCGAGAACAGCAGCAGCAGCAGCAGCAGCAGCAGCTACAGCAACAGCAGCCTGAAATGGGTCATGAAGGCCTGGTGCACCCTGGAGTAGATGACATGTCAGGACCCATGAGTCTGATGATGACAGACTCATCAGTGCACAACACAACACTCACTACAAAGTGTCAGCGATGCAACACATGTGCTTGTGATCTCAAGCCAGCTGTTGTTAGTCACTCTAAAGGCAGCAACTTAGAAGAGTTTTCAGAGGTGGAGACTTCCTCTTCTGGTTTCTCAGATGGAGAAAGTCGTCTCATCAATAAGGGTACTCAAACTGGAGAGGAGCTGTTACAGACACAAGCTGACATTCTAGATGACTTGACTCCAACTGTCCATGCAAAATGCTTAGACCTCAGCTCTCCAATTAATCCATGTGACAGGAGATTCCAAACCACTCCAGAATATAAGAAGCTCTTCCAGGAAATCTTCACAGTCTTAAAGAAAACAGTAGATGAACAAGACACACAGACGCAATCTTCCAAGCCATCGAAGACGCCTCAGAAACAAGATATTACCAAAGAAAATTCAGTGACTGAGCCCATCTCATCAAAAGATGACCATAATGGGACAAAATTTACTGGGCAAACTATGATTTCACCATTGGTGGAAGGAAATGAAACTGTGAAATCTCCACTATCTGAAGTGAAAGATGCCACCTCCACACAGAATATCCCACCTACCCAAAGTAAACCATGTGAAGAAAAAGAAATTGTCACAGTATCAAAGTCTTCTGATGCAGGCATCACTGAATGTTTGAATTCAGATGACAAAAGAGAGGGTCAAACGTCAAGTACACCAGAGAGTTGGCATCATAATATGGACCACAGACCTCTTCGCCCGGATTCTCTGGACCTCAGCTCTGGAGGTGGTTCAAGACCGTCAAGTAGACAAAGGCGCAGACGAAAACGTCATCAAATTATGATTCAGACTGTCCAGGTGCAACACCAACACCAGCAACAACAACAACACACAGATAACAACTGGAATTCACACCAACCCCAATACCAAGCACATTACAATAGACAAAGCTATCAGAGGCATCAAAGGCGAGATAGAGATGGCCTCCACCATCCCAACCACCACAACTACAGGCAGCCTGATGACTTCCCAGACCTACACAACCAACCAGATGGAGGATCAGGGGAGAATGGCAAGACCAGAGTGGTTTATAACTCATCTCGTGGTGGGGGACGTTGCGACCACCACAGGTCACGAAAGCACCGCAGGTCACAGCAAGAGAATACAGAACAGAAGCATTCAGGTTCAGATACAGACTCCAAGGGAAAGCCAACTACTCAGAAAATAAACTATCCATCTGTTGAAGTAGCCAAGTTAAGAAGACTGGAAATGACATATGCAGAAGTTCTCAAGAATTCCATGAATAGGTCATTCTACAACAGAAGGTATTAAGATAACTCCTTTTGACTATCTTAAACATTTCCAGTCATTATCATTTAAAAGTTTACTTAAATGGGATTTTTGTCTGAAAGTCATCCAAAGCAGAGATTTCAAATGATAAATAACATACCAGCAGATTGATAAGAATTTGTTATGTACATAAGAAGCCATGTATATACAGATACAAGTCACTGGATTTTTGGCATGTATTTATTTTCTGCCTTTAGTGTGCCAAGTAGAATTTAGTTAATGCTTTTAGTTCCTGTATTGACTTGCACTTTAGTTGATGTCTGGACTAAAGCAGGACAATAATAGTTTTTTTTTTTTTTTTTTTTTTTTTTTTTTTTTCCTCCTTTCTGTAAAGGCTTTTCAGCTGTCACATTATTGCTTCTGTGTATATACAATTCTTTTATTCTCTCTCCCAACACTCATGGAAAAGAAAGTCCATTCTATGAGTGAATGCATTGTTTTGCTTGCTTGAGCATTCTTTGTCATCTTATTCTTTCTTATGTAAACAGGTGCCAACAGTGACTTGATTGACCTCCACAGGAGAGGGTAGTGTGCCCTAGTCTGTGAAAGCGTCCACTTGTGACCCGTGTGTTTATTGTACAGGCAGATCTTGGTGTCAGGATGGGGAATGAGGCACTAATTTGTCAGTTCAGCTTATGTTTGTTATGTGCCCAGAGTTTTTTTTTATCACTCTCTTACCTATCCAGTTATAATTTTCCATGTACAATAACCAGCTAGGTTTTTTGTAGTGACCAGCACCTGCTAACAGGTTGTAAGCAAAGGTAGTAATGAAATTGTGATATTTTTTGTATCTACAGTTTGTTACTTTAATCAGGTATTTATGTGTGTGACTCAGTATTTTGTGATAAAATTCTTGTTCAGTCATGCACATAGTTTTAACTTAAAACCGATATATTATTTTCTTTTGCAGAGAAACTACAGTAGTTGCATTTTGTGTGCCAAAGAACAGGCAGGTTTTCTGATAACTCTTCTCAGGCTCTGATTTCATAGTAATTCTTAATTGAATAAAAATAATTCTAGGGTTAATAACAGCAAATAAACACAGATTGTTATGTACAATAATACTTTCAAACTGTCCAGTTTTTCAATCTAGTCTGGTCAACCTACATATCTACAGTATTGTTTAGAATTTATTATATAGCAACTGCTAGTAAGTCTGTGTGTTATATCATGGTAATGTTTTCACTGACAAGAAGTGCAATATTATTTTAATATGGTAACATTTCAAGCAGGCAACAATGAACTCATAAATATGCTTTGATTTGCTACATAACATTTGCAAAATGCAGTATTTACCTGCCAAATTGCATAGTGAAAGACAGTATGGATAAAAGAAACTTCCATTGACAGTTAGCAAAATATTAATAGCACACATTCTGTTCCCAGTTCATAATTGTTCCATGATCTCAGTAAATTTGTGAATATTCTGGAGATTGGCAGGCAGTTTTCTGCAGTTTCCTTACCATTGAAATATATTCTCAGAGTCAAGATTCCTCAGAAGATTGAAAGCTACCTGAACAAAACTATATGTGGGTAAAAAATATTATATATCTAAAAATGTTATCATTTGATTGCAATGATTATAAACTTTATAGATGCTGAAACAAAAATAATTCCCAGAACAGTTACTTTCTGTCAGTATGGCTGTATAGGTAAGCTGAGCTGAGGTTCCATGCAAATAGTAAACCTGCAGTGCATTTATCTTTCCACTATAGTTATGCATTAGCTTGCCATTCATTACAGATGCAGGTTGCTTATACATACTGTTAACCTGAGTGAAGGGAAATATATGTATATGACAGATCAGGTGTTATCATTAACCTCTAGAAAAAACTAGTTGATTGTGAATGACATAGATTCATGAGACAAAAGAGGGTGTATTGCAAGCATTATTTTCTCCTCAATGTTCAGTACAGCCTCAGACTAAGCAAGTAGCAGTGGCTAAGGAATGTAAACCAGTCTCTTGCCATGGAGCAAGTGGGGTACTGGGCCGAGCCTTCAGCGACCTGGTACAGCATGGCAGTTGTTCAGCAGGCATGTCAACGAGTGTAGCAGACAGCCTCACCAGACACCCTAGCTGTGGTAGGTTAACATTCTTGCAGTGGTACATGACAATGTGGGAGCGATGGGTGTTTGGACAGCAACGTACGGCTGTACCTCCCACAGCACATGCTTGGGGTAACACAATTTACACACAACACACCTGTAATAGGTCTTATATATTTACATACAGTACATATGACCTGTGTATGTACTTCTACTCTTACTACTATACTAGGTAATGAAGGTGGTAGACAAAATCTCAGTTTGGCCTGGGAACACATTAGCTTCTCTAAGGTTTTCACTAAGTCTTCAGAGATACTATGACTTTTCTTTGCTTTATATTTGCTGTCAAATATACTGATATTTTGTAACTTTGTTAAATTTATTTCTACTCAGTGATTTAGCTTATGAAAATGTGTTCTTGTGTGTCCTGATGAAATGTGTTCTGCAGAATGGAGCAACACAACTAATAAAGCAAGGAAAAAAGTGTTTTACTCAGTGAACTGGTTGTACAAGAGAGAGAGAGAGAGAGAGAGAGAAGCTATTGTGAAAGAATGACTGGCTCACTCTAATAAAAGTCCAAAAGGAAATACAAAAGCAGACAAGGAGTTCAGGAGTGTACCAAAGAAAGTGATGGAAGACTGAGTTATCTCTTGCAATCAACACAATAATTTCCACCCTCTCCACTGCTATACCCACACCCCATCAGTGCCATCACCCACCACTCGCCTCCATCCATCCTTGCCAGTTAACATTTGTATGTGGGTCTGGAGATAGATAAGTGAATAGATAAGCAGATAACTTAATGGGCTGTTGAACAGATAGATAGATGGAGATAGATAAAAAGACAGATTCGTAGATAGATCATTTGATAGACAAGAAGATAGATATGCATGAGAAAATTAATATATTCAAGGCACCCTGATATATTGACAAAAAATACACATTATCAAGAAAAGGGGGCGATAGAAATAGAGAATACAAGAAATATACACACACTATATTATCAAGAATAAGAACAAAAAAGTAAGAATAATAATAACAAGACACAAAGAGGGGCTTTTCAGCAACGTATTGTACATGTAAGAGAAGACAGCGGAAATTACAGAAATAATTGGTGAGGACAGAACAAGAGGCATGATGTAGATGGAAGAATCACCACTGTGTTAAGATTGTATAATGAAAATAGTAAGGAAAAAGAAAAGAAAAAAAGTTGTGAAGTTTACTTAAAGGTCCTAAAACAAAGTTGTGAAAAGAGACAGGGACTGAATGAACAAAGTAAAAAAGATAGATCGAGTGTATAAGTGATAGAGGATAGAAGATGCGATAGACTACAAGTAATATAAAGCGAAACAGGTTAGAAGAAGAAGAAGGAGAATTAGAAGAAGGCTTTCCATTGATACAGTCCCGCGTTTAAGATGTAAGCTTGTTGCTTCTTAACCCGCTTTTAGTGTTGTTTTGCTGTCCTGCTGGCTCTAACTGACTGCTTGTTTCTTCTGCTACGCGTCGCCTACGTTCTGGCAATGGCTCCCAGACTCTAGTGTACATTGACAACAGGGAGATCATTCTGGTCCTGATAAGCAGAGGGAGAGGAGAATTATAAAGGGAATACAAGCCGAGACCAGTGGGCAGTGAGTGGAGGTAATGTGGCAGTGACTGGGAGTGGACTGAGTAGAGGCCAAGGATTCTATATATTCTATATTGTCTTGTATATTTCATGGTGGAGGCTTGGCATGTCAGAACTGTGCAGTGTGTGTAGTAAGTAGTAACTCGATGCATGGGAGTTAGGGCGACGCGAGCGGGTAATGCAGCTGATTCACCTGAATTATCACAATATCTGAGTGCTAGTCTGATCTGCCGCTTGGAAGCTTTTTAGGTAATTATTTATTATATGTCTGCGTTTCCCCCAATCCCAAAACAAGCTTAAGGGCATGTGGGGAATTGAGGGGTTTGGGTGGGGGACGAGAAATCGGTGAAATATTTGTTGTAAAATCTACGGGGATCACTTCATTTTACGTTTTTTTTTTTTTTTACTAACCTATCCTGTGTGCCACCCCTCCCCCTCACCCCAGATAGGATACATCCACTATGTTCTGTATTTCATACAACATTGGGTTCAGCCATGCAAATGTGTGCTTGTCTGTAGTGTTAGAAAGCAGGACATGTCATTGTCTGTTTTATCACAATGCACAGACTCAGCGTATTTCGTTCTCGTTGGTCCTTTTGTTTGAGCACAGCTAATAAATAATAGTTAACCACAAATTTTGAATATGAAAGCTGTAGAGATGCAGGCATTATAGCATTTTCCTATGTGTGAGGATGGAATGTAGTCTTTGCCATTTATCATTTGAGGCCAGTTTAAACTCATCCTCCACCTAATTGTAAGTCTAGCATGCATTTAGAAAATTAGCTCGGGTGAGAATCAGGTTAGGTTAGATTAAGCTAGAAAAAAAAATTTCAATCAAACATCAAAGAAATAACAGTAGCTATGATATTCACAACATTGAAAATGCTTACCTTTTGTTTATTTCAGAACATGTCTGACAATGAAGTAGAAAAGTTTGAAATCACCGACTATGATTTGGAGCACGAGTTTTCACAAAACCGGCCTGGACGGCGGCAGACCAAAGAGCAACAGATCTATGGCATGTGGGCACAGGAGAGTGGAGGAGAAGAGGTGAGTGTTAAGTTGATACAATTATTAAATAGAATGTTTACTTGTAACTTCAGAAATACTTAATAGATTGTGTGGTATATAGTCAGACTGTGAAGATGATTTGAGTTAATGAAATGATATATAATACATATCAGTTGCATGTTTGTGCCTACACTTTGAGGAGTTTTACTGTCATATGCAACAAATAAGTTCAATATCTTGATTCTGATAAAATCCTGTCTATAATGTTCATTGTAGTTGTGCATAAAGAAAATTAATCAATATATTTTAACACAAATAATAAAAAAAAAAAAAAAAAAAAATATATATATATATATATATATATATATATATATATATATATATATATATATATATATATATATATATATATATATGGTGATTTCATAGTATTTACCTGCTACTTATATTCAGTGACACAAGTTAGCACAAAGACAATACTAAGTTATCCTTTCTAATTTTCAGGAAGGTGATGCAGACCCAGGAAGCAGTGTTCCTCCTCCATCACGGCTCAGTGTGCTGCGAGGAGGGCTCAACTTTGTGTCTGGTGGCATCCAACAGGCCGGCAAGAAAAAGGATGCCACGAAAGGTGATGGCTCAGATGGTGAAGAGTCGGAGTCTGAACTGTCCTCCCGACCAATGTTTGGAGCTGGAGGAGCTGCAGATTCAAGGTAGTGTCTGCAATGTATTTTGGTTTATAGATCTTCTCAGAGTAATGCTGCTCTAGTGTTATAGCTCTTGATGTCTTCTACCATTATTTCCATGGTTACTTTTTTATATGGACTTGATTGTTGCATGCTTCCTTGAAGTGACCTTATTGCACAAGAATTTTTCTCTCACACCTTTTTCATGTCAATAATTCATGTTAACTAGTTTTTTTTCATTATTTGATTCATGATACTCTTCCACAGTGATGAAGATGCTCCAAGACAGCTTCCAGCATCTTTTGGAGGCAAAAAGTCATCCAGCCAGCCATCATATACCTCTTCAAAAAGACAGGACATTGCAGGGATGAGAAGAGGAGGAGGACGAAGTAGTGGGGGATCAAGTCTTTTGGGCAGTGGTCTGGGAGACTGGGAGAAGTACACCTCTGGTATTGGGAGTAAGCTTCTAAAGAAGATGGGTTTTGAGGAAGGCAAAGGTTTAGGTAAAAATCTGCAAGGTATATCAACACCAGTAGAAGCTAACAAAAGGAAGGGAAAAGGTGCAATTGGCTTTTATGGATCAGAAAGATCAGAAAGATCTCTGAAGGATTTTCCAACTCATGATTCAGATGAAGAAGAAAAAGAAAAATTCAAAGACCTCTTACAGCAATGGAAGAAGACTGGAGGGAAAAAGAAGATAAAGTACATATACAAGAGTGCTGAGGAAGTGATACAAGAAGGGAGGACAAAGAAACTCAAGCCAACTGATGACAGTCACATCACAAAGACTAAAGTCATTGACATGACTGGACCAGAAACCAGGGTTTTGAGTAGCTACCATGCCATTGCTGGACAGAAAAACCTTGTAGATGAATATGAAGAAGACAAAAAGAAGAAGTATGAACATTTTGATCTTCCTGAACTACTGCACAACCTCCAGATTCTGTTAGAGAAGTGCGAGGATGATATCATCCGTAATGCTCGGACGGTGGAGAGGGAAAGTGACAGAGTTGTTCACCTGACCCATGAGCAGGAAAAGTATGAAACTTTGTTAGAGAGAGAGAAAAAAGAATTGGAAGGACTTGATCAAGCTCTGGCTCTAGTTGAGAGTCTTGAAACAAGACACAAAGAACAAACATTAACTCTTAGTGAAGCTACAAGCATTTTTAGTGAACTGAAGTCTGATTATCAGAAAATATATAACACATTTGAGATCCCTTATTTAGCTCCTACTTATATAACACCTCTTTTGAAGGAATTATTAAGAACATGGAATCCTTTAGCACAACCAGCAGGTCACAAAGAGGTGTTTGCAACATGGCAAAGATTGGTGGAAGTTGGAGACAGCCAACAACCACAGCAGCAACAGCAGCCAGATGGCAGTGTGCCCCTGGATCCATATCACCACTTAGTATGGGAAACATGGGCATCTGCAGTAAGGTCAGCCATCATGGGTCCTTGGGAACCCCGAGATTGTTCACCACTCTTGGCTGTCCTTGAGGCATGGAATGTTCCTCTGGTGCCCATGTGGATCCAGGCCCACCTTCTGCAGCATGTCATTTTGCCCCGCATTACCCGAGCAGTTCAGAACTGGAATCCTCTGCAAGACACAGTGCCCATCCACACCTGGTTGCACCCATGGCTACCTCTCTTGGTAGACAACCTTCAGTCTGTGTATCCTGTTATACGGCAGAAGCTGTCGGCTGCTCTTGTCCACTGGCACCCCAATGACCGCTCGGCTAAGATGGTCTTACAGCCGTGGAAGAGAGTGTTCAGTGACATCTCAATGACCACCTTATTACAAACTAATATCCAACCAAAATTAGAAACTGCACTTTTGGAAATGGCTATTACGCCACACAACCAGAATCTGGACCCATGGCATTGGTTCCTAGACTGGGATGACCTCCTGCCCCCTCAGATCACTCTAGATATCATGGAGCGTTGCTTCTTCCCTCAGTGGTACCAAGCCTTGGGTGCCTGGCTTTCCTCTAATCCACCCCATCAGGAAGTAATAGCTTGGTACAAAGGTTGGCGGGACCTCATTCCCAAGAGCCTGTCCAATCACCTCCAGGTACGCCAGAAATTCCAACAAGCCCTGGAGGTGTGCAGCCGTGCCCTCAGCTATCAGCTAGGTGCCTCGGACCAGTTCAACCTTCTCCTAGCAGGTCTTGACAAGCTGAATGAGCCGCCTCCTCCTCCTCCCTTGGGTTCTCCTCCTCAACAACGCTCCAAGGACTGGGCAGACATCATCAGCAGCGCACGGCGAGAGACCCTGAGCATGAGAGAGGTGGTTGAACGCAGGTGTCAGGAGCGTGGCATTGTGTTTGTGCCAATGCCAGACCGCAAACATGAGGCGCGCCCGGTGTACCGCTGTGGAAAACTTAACGTGTCATTCAATAAGAATATAATATATGTACAAACTGAACGAGGCTGGATGCCAAAGAGTTTAACTACCTTGCTTGATGATGCATAAGTGTAATTAATTTATTTTGTCTTATTTTTTGAATAAATTGGAACTATTCAACTGCTATTTTCCTCAACATTATTATTTGATACTTTTATGATGAATTATTTCACAAAGTCAGTATTTTGACAAGACAGAGATTGAATGAAGGAAGAGAAGTGCCTTTTTTTTGCTTGATTTCTATTGATATCTTAAACAAGTGTTTTATATGAATAAGTAAACTGGGTCAGGAACACTGCTTGCTAATACGTACCTTTCTGATGGCTACTATGTGGGCGAGTGCAGGCCAGGGTGATCTGTAGTAGCCACAGGTTGCAGCTGAAGGTGTCCATGCCCCGAGTCCGCGCCAGCCGTGGTCCTCCTTGTGCTACCGAACTAAGCCCTCCGCGCTTTTCAAAACTTTTTGCAGCACGCCATACCCGGTCACAGTCGCTCTCATTCTTGTTGCAACCTCTGGTTCTCCATGCTTATTTTTTTTTCTGTATCTTCACACAACCATTCAGACTCAGCCATATCCTCGGAAACACTTATATTCATCCGTCTATTGTATCTCATTCCCTCCCATTCTCCACACTGAATTTTTCTCATCCGCTAACCTTTACCCTGCTTTTCTCACTACTAAAATTAATCTCACTCAAAAGATCTTTCAAACCTATCTAGCTACAACATCCGAAAAAAAATTGAAACTCATTTGCCAATTCACTCTTAATTACATCATCTGTATACAACACGAGACATTCCCCACCCATTCTTCTCGTTCTGGCTGTTAATCACCCTGTGTATAAGCTAATAAGGGATTGTGACTGTACCCGACCTTGCCTAACTTTTCTCTCAACCTCTCTTTACCTAGTGTGTTTCTAAATAATACTTCGGGCTATGCTATCTCTGCACTCAGCCAATCCAGAGCCAGTTGTACTACCGAGATCAAGATCACTTATTGAATGGTGTTGGATGGTGTTGCTGCTGGGACTGTGTAGAGAGACGAGTGAAAGGATGATGGAGGCTGTGAAGGAGTATCTGGAAAGAATGTGGCGAGCGAGGTGTAGGGATTATTAACGAAGATAAATGCTACTTTTTTTTTTTTCTGTTTTGTCTTTTTTGTCCTCTACAGGAGCCCGAGCCACCTGTAGCATCAAGATCAAGATCACTTGTTGAATGTTCATTTCATTGTTTACACGACCGGTGGGTTTGAAGTGGTCTCTTTGTTTTCAGGCATAATTTGAGAGTTATTGAAGAACACACCAGGTGAGTGATGCATTAATGACTGAGCTAGAGGATGGTGGCAAGCAGATAGTAAAAATCATAGGCAGGGAAGAAGAAGAAAGAAAAAAAGGAATAATGAAGACGGAGGGATTAGAACCGTATTAGGATTGACAGGTGACAAAGGCAGTGAAATAGTAAGCCACATGAACATTTTTGAAGTCGTGTCCTGGTCAATAAGGGAACAACAATACAGACGGTGAAAGAAGCAGGGAGATCTATAGATTCTAAGCGTTACAGGTCCAAAGAAAAAGACTGCTAGGAGTGGCCGCCCCCCATACCTAAATAGTAGTGTTTCCCAAACTATCCATTACACACTTGACTATTCTGACTCGAAGCTCTCTTTAAAAATCAATGTTTCTGTTTTTTTATTGGCATTTTTTTTTTAGTTTTCTGCTTTTATTAATTAATTTTTCATCTTAGGTAATGGTTTTCTCACTTGTCGATCTAATTCTAGTGTAGATGACTTCATGGCTTCCCTTTATCCTCCTCACACTGCTGGGGGAGGGTGTTGAAGCATTACATTTTTATCTTTATTTGTGACAGATACATCATTGCTTGTTTATTGTCATGTAAATGTAACTTAGTGTGATTGTGTCTGTGTTTTTGTCGTTATGTTTGTTTTTCCATGTTACTGGTGTGATTTTGGAGTTCCTCTTAACTAATAAGCAGTGGCAATTCTTGATGACTTCAGTACCATAACCCATTTTCATATTCATTCTATCTACTACTTTGACATTTTTATATAGCTTCAGGAACTTATGTGGGGATTAGAATAGTGAAGACTCTGGTCATTAATCTCCATAAACCCTTCCTAGTATCAATAAAATTGTCTAATCATACCCAAAACTCATGGTAAAAATGTGTCCCCATACTGAAGTGGTTAAGTTTAAAAGTCTTAAAAGAATAAATTGTAATCTTTTATTCTTCATGGCATATCTAGCAGTATTATTTCCATTGCAGCCATGGCCTCAGTGAGAAGTGAAGACCCCACACTCAAGTGCCACTTTAAGGGTCACCGTGACCTTGTGACAGCACTACACTTCAATCCAACCAACACTCAACTGGTGTCGTCCTCCCTCGACCACACACTCATGATGTGGAACCACCGCCAGCGGCACAGAGCATACAGGTTCCTCGGCCACACTGATGCTGTCAATGATGTGCGCTTCTCTCCCAGTGGCAACCTCATGGCCTCTGCCTCCAGGGACCGCACCGTGCGCCTCTGGATCCCTAATGTCAGAGGTGAGGGACTTGAATTGATCTTGTATAATTTTTCCCAGATCTGTATTGTAGAAGAAATTATGGGTATTCAGCCATTTTTTTCATTTGTTATATTTCATGCCTTTTTATTAATCTTAGGCATATTTGTACATAATTTGTATCCTTTCATGTTCTGTCATAATTTTGACGATAACATAAGTAGTGTTAGTTATAGTTATTTTTCTTTTATGTAGGAGAAAAGAAGGCGAATGAAAAAGAGTTCTTATTTTATGAAAATTTCAAAGAAATGAATACTTTTAATATGATTGGTTTTATTGTGCTATTTACTGCTCTCATTCCTAAAACAGCCTATTTAAGTAAGATTCTATGATATTCTGTCTTACTGTGTGATACACTGTGTCTGTGGTACTTGCTACAATTTGCTTGCCAACCATACAAGAAACAAGCCAGTACTGATTTACTGCTGGTGTTTTCAAGGTGACTCCACACCATTCGAGCCCACCAGGCCAACGTACGATCTGTAGACTTTTCCCCTGACGGCCAGCAGCTGGTGTCAGGCTCAGATGATAAGTCTCTCAAGATCTGGGCTGTGCATCGCCATAAATTTGTTTGCTCCATTGCTACACACACCAACTGGGTTTGTTGCTTTTGTATTTTGCTGTCATAGAAATAAGCTTGGCTAATATGATATCTCAGCTCAGCATCTTCACATGGTTAACAGTGTTGTTACATCCTTGAAGGTGGACTTGTTGGATAGAGTGCAGCAAGCACCAATTGTTAGGTTTTAGCTTGCTTATATGATGAACTGAGACCCTGCCTGTAAGGTGATGGTGAACTGAACTAGCCACCCAACAGTGGTTCCTCTTTGAGATGGGAGAAACAGGCTGTCACAATAGAAAAGTCAAAGATAGTGAGCTTCATTGCTGTGTGTGTCACTGCAAATGTTTTGGGAGATCCGAGGAAGAGAAGAATGTCAAAAGTTGCCTGAGAATGAGAATAGATGGAAAGATATGTGAGAATATGAGCAAATGGAGGTTTGTCTGCTATAGTCATCCTTAAAGGGGTTTTAAGGATCAGTTTGATTAGCTAGATTTATGTAGATCTGAAGGCTGTTTCCATGCAGATGTGGTGAGCAGATTTGTCTTGTTACCTCAGGTTCGCTGTGTCCGATTCTCACCTGATGGTCGCATGTTGGTCTCATGTGCTGATGACAAGACAGTCCAGGTGCACGACGCCCTCAATGCCACTACCCTGCACACCTTCACTGAGCTCAAGACCTCCTGTACACATGTGGCCTTCCATCCCTCGGGCTCCTGCATTGCCTCTGCCAGCAAGGACGGTGTGGTGAAGGTGTACGACATCCGAACACGTAAGTTGTTACAGCATTACGACATTCATGAAGAGCCAGTGCTGGGCATCTCATTCCACCCGTCGGGCCACATCTTGGCGACCTGCTCAGCTGACAAAACTCTAAAACTACTAGATCTGCTGGAAGGCCGCCCTATCTATACCCTTCATGGCCACCAAGGATCAGTGACCTGCTGTAACTTTTCTTCCAGTGGTGAGCATTTTGCCTCAGGAAGCCAAGACAAACAGGTAATGGTGTGGCAGGGTAACCTGAAGTCTGTGGAACCTTGTGAGAACTTAGAGGAGGTGGAGGAAGAGAGAAGATCATATAGCCCACTGAATGTCACAGCCCAGGTGCCTTTTGGTGGGGAGAATGACAAGGACGATGATATTGTGGTGGTGGAGGATTACAGACAAGAGGAAAGGCAACAGGAACGGCCTCAGGTTGATCCCCACCATGAGCATGGAGTGAGGGACATAAGAGCAGAGGATGAACTGAAAAATATGCTGATGAAGTTTGAATCTACTGTGCAGCACCTGTCTTCTCAGATGGACACACTCACCCAGACCTGTGTCATTCCTGGAGCAGAGGCTATCGATGGTAGAGAATAAGGTGGCTGAAGTAGCATATCAGCAGCAGAACATGAGCAAGAATATGTGAAATTTAGCTCACCGATGAAACATGATTTTGATGAATGTTGAAAAATGTTAAATCATGATTTTTATTGGTATTGTTAACATTAATTGTCCTTATAGGCTCTATCAGCAAATTCCTAGCATGCCTTTTACAGAATGAGACACTAGAAGGAGTAAACTAATATGACTATGATCTTATATCACATGGAAATGAACTTAGACATTAGCATTAATCTCTTCAGTCATGACATGTTTTCATATTCATTCTGGTTACAATATGGCAATTTTATACAGCTTGAGAAACATGTTAGGATTAGAAAATTAGGACTGTGGCTATTAATCTTTTGACTTCCACAGACCCTTCCTAAAGTAAATAGAATTATCTAATCATACCCAAAAATCAAGGTAAAAAATGCATCTCAGTATTGAAGGGGTTAAGAGCTTTCATTAAGTTACTCCCTTACTTGTGCTCTAAACTTGCATCAGACCATTTTATATATCTTGAGAAGTATAGAAGGTACAGGAGAGGCTGGAAGGAACTGAGAATGCATAGGTTAAGGAGAAATTAACCTGCAAAAATATAAATATATCCAAGAATACATTATAAGCATAGAGGACCATAAAAGAATTACTTGTTGCTTATGACTTATTCACTACTTTTTGATATATTAGTGAGAGTAACAATTAAGAGAGAATATACATTAATAAAAGTACTTATATATTTTCTGTACATGCTGGAAATAAACTTGGCTTTGAATTTTACTCAGAATTTGTGTAAAAAATCACCTTTTAAAACCACACCATGAAGTCAAGAACGAGTCATTAGTAGATTTTTTGTTTATGCTATTTTAATTCTTCTAAACTTACAAGCTTTTGGTATCAGCTCTCTCTCTCTCTCTCTCTCTCTCTCTCTCTCTCTCTCTCTCTCTCTCTCTCTCTCTCTCTCTCTCTCTCTCTCTCCTATTTATTCTATTGCAATTCTTCTAAACTCTCTCTCTCTCTCTCTCTCTCTCTCTCTCTCTCTCTCTCTCTCTCTCTTCATGATTTGTACGTCATTTCTTTTTTCTTGTCGATAAAGTAAATATTTTCTAGAATGTTTAATGTTGGAGACTGACATGTATTCATCGCTCCTACCATCATTTAAGATAATTACTGGGAAAACAAGCTTGTCACAGTCACCAGTACCGCCAGCACATTAACATCATTACCACCACCTATACGTTACTTAGTGCTACTGTCAACTGTCACATGGTCTCAGAGTTAACCTATGTCCTTCCTTTTCACTAAGGAAAGAATCAATAAGAGAAAAGTGAACGCTAAATCATTCACTACCTTCACCGTGACACTCATCACCATTAACCCCTTGAGTACCATGAATCGTTTCCTTATTCATTCTACTTAATATTTAGTTGTTTTGTGCAGCTTCTGAAACTTATGTGGGGGATCATAATAATGTAGACGCAATTAATATTCTGACCTTTATAGACGCTTCCTGATGTCAATAAAATGGACTAATCGTATACTTTAAGGTAAAAATGTGTTCCAATATTGAAGGGGTTAACCGTTAACAGAAGCTTCGATCAGCGTTTAGGAGTGAAACATTTGCAGAAATGGCGTTCAAGGTGTCAGTCTAGCTGCGGCAATTGTTGGTGTGTGTGTGTGTGTGTGTCGTTCCACCTTCCTTTTTCTGTGCACTGTGTTGGTAGATGGAGGTATGTATGTGTCTAGAGACAAAATGTGCCTTTATTTGTTATATCCACGCCTTTGGGAGTGAAAGTAAATGATCAGCTGTTCAAAGCCACCCGGGCTTGAAACTGCAGGAAAATACTGAATTAAGACAGCGAAACTTCCAGAACATCATGAGAAACTTGAAGTGAGGCATCCTATTTCCCGATTGCTTCCCTTCAGCTGTCCTTCTGGAAAGAGTCCGATATTAGAGTCAACTGCCTTCGCAAAGTACTAAAGGAACGAGGTAAGGGTATGCGTTAACACGTTCATCTTCCTCTATGACAAATTTCTATAGAAGGTTCTAGAAGTTTTGCACATTTCGATTGACGTTTTCTCTATCAACATCATTCAAGTCAGACTGAAAATCTAATATCACTAACTTCTCTTTTCGCCTTGCTCTGATTACTACAAATACCACAGCTTGAACTGAAAATGGTATTTCACCCTGAGAAGAGCCGTTCAGGTGTCACCGAGGAGACAATAAACGGTGACAATGGTAATTGGTAACTGCGCCCTCTGAGCAGCTGTAGTGTGGCATTGTGACGCTAGACTAGTGTTGAAGGACAGGAACGATGGATTTTAACAGGAGAATGGTGAAATTGATGTATGTTCTGTGCTTGTTCGATTAGACTAGATGCTCCTCAGGAAACAAGTAGATAGATTTAATCATGTAAGAGTAACTTTCAATTTGCATAAAGCTATATGAGTGTGAGACCAGTTATGGGTCTTAGTTTGGACAGCTTAGAGTCCTAACGAGGCAGTTTATACTTAGACGTGTGTGGGACACTTGCTATGGCCTGTATACATACATCATGTCTTCTGAAGGAGGAGTGAAGCCGAAACGTACAAGCTACTGCAGTGACTCGTTACAGTTACCACGTTTAGGAAGCCCCATTCTGCACAAGGCATGTGAAGTTACCATGACTTATTGTTTCCTATGTTACTATACATTTCAGCGATGGACAAACGGTGTTTTTTGCAGATATCTCCTAAACGAATCGTTGGATGAGTATGATATTTCAACACACTACCTAGAACATCCGTTCGTAATTTATGGTTAACATACCACAGTGCTATATGTGTTATGTTAGGAGTTTACTGAGTGATATTACGCCTAATCCAGTCATCATATCAAAGGTGTTATACAGAATCGGACGATTGTGGGGTACTCGTCTAACCCCTCCACCACCACCCTGAAGAACCCCCAGACCACTCCTCTACCCCAATATCGCATGACCCTCTTCCCCGCTTCTCTCTTCACCCCCTATTCACACCATCAGCCTTCCACCTTTGATTTTTTCCCTATTGTAATTACATACGTATAGGTATAAGTTACATACGTCAGTATGTACATACATATCATACATTAATGATATTATTTAATACAATTGCTGGTATATGTGGACATGAAAACCAGAGTGGGTCAAACGACCGTGAAAGCAATAGCTAATTCCGCTGTTAATGGCCGTATAGCTGGATAATAAGCAACGTATCTAACAACAAAATAATATTATATATAAACTAGACCACTTTTTATGATCAGTAGGTAGACAGTACGTAATAAGAGTCAACTTTTCCTAACAGTAGAAGGTCCAGGTCACAGGTAATTCCAGCACATCATGTTCACATGGTTGACCATAACGACTGCAAACATGGCTCTTCTATATACTACACGTAAACGTGCTGTTGTACAGTAATTATCAACGTGAACCACTTCTTGCCTTCATGAAATTCTACCATACTCGTTAATAATCATATCTATACATACACACTTACAGAACATTATAATGTATAAATACAGTGGTGGGAGAAGTAGGGAGGGACTTTGCCCTGTTGGTCTTAATCTTCCACTCTTCCTCGAAGGCCACCCTTGACGGCTCCAGACAACTCCTCGGAAGAGATACGACAGTCTAGGTGTGTGTTGCCTGTCAGTCTGTTTAGGTCTGCTCTGTCGTGAGGATTGGTTCTGTGAGAGTTTTCAGTAATGAAGTTCTGTACCTGTTCGTTTTCGTCGAAGTCGTCATGAAATGTGTTTCTATACACTCTGCCCCATATGTCAGAGAAGATTTCCCCTTTTTCCCTGTCAGAGAAGGCTTTTCGTCCCCCGTCAGTTATTAAGTGAGTGTCCTGTCCTTGCGTCCTTCCTGAAAGGAGTTTGAGCTTCTTCCAGAAGATTTTTGGGTTTCGGTAATTGTTTGATAAGACTGTAAGAGTTCGTCGCCAGTGGTCATTAGCTTCTGTCAGTCTAGCATCTCTGAGTTGAGTCCGTATGTCAGTATATCGTCGGAAGTCATCGTAGGTCCAGCCTAGACGAGCTGCTCTCTGTCGTAAAGCTAAAAACTGCAGTCTGAGTAGTTGTGTGGTACGAGATGGAAAGGGAGCTGGTTGTAGTCTGAAGGACTTAGTGGGTATGTGTGTTGTCATGGCTGTCTGGACTTTGTCTGTCCAGGTAGATATAGCTTCGTCTATCTCCATGAGTGTCCCCCCTGGAGATGTCTGTCTCGTCGCTCATGTTTAAAAGTGGGTCTGTCGAAAAAGTGTCCCAGTCAGTGTTGCGGTAATTGAATTGTCGTGATGTGGGTATGAGAATTGGTGAGGTGGAGATGTCTATGATGATAGGGATGTGGTCACTTGTAGTCAGTGGTCCTGGAGAAATATAGTGGTTGAGAAAATTGGCCCTGTTGGCAAGAACAATGTCGGGTGAGGAAGCAGAGGCGGGTCCGTAGAAGGTAGGAAAAGTAGGTCCCAAGTGTAATGCTGTTTGGTGTCTGGTGTAGTCTAACAAGTCGCGTCCAACCTGGTTGGTAGTTGTGTGACCAAGTGTTGTGTGTCTGGCATTAAGGTCCCCTGCTAGGAGTACAGGGGTGTGTCTACGTAAGAGGCGAAGGAAGTCCGGGTGGGGTATGTATGGGCGCCGTGGAGGGAGGTAGGTTGTCGCAATGGTAAGTGGCCCGTCTATAGTGTCAATTACAATGGCCAACGTCTCTGATAAAAAGTCATCTTCCACCCTGTGGCGGATTCTGGTTCTTACTGCAATGGCAACCCCGTCATTTTGTTCATTAGAGATGTTTTGCTGGTGGACATGATAACCAGGGATTTTAAGTCTTGAATCGTTTCTAAGTCCGTGGCTGTTTATCAAAATTATGTCTGGGTCTAGCTGTCTGTAGGTGTTAGTTAGGTCAAACTTACGCGTGGTCCAGGTGTGAACGTTGTGTTGTACTACCTTGAGTCGAGTCATTTTGAGGGTGATATATGTCCTAAGTACTGCAGACGGTCGTCAATGTGGGGGGGTGGCTGGGCAGCAAGCTCCTCGAAGTCCTCGTCGTCCAGGCAGGCGATGTACTGATCCCACGAGCCAGGCTGTTTGGTAATAAAATCAAGAATCCTGTCTCGGTCAGCGTCAGACTTACCAGAGTGTAGGATGGCAAACCCTGGTTTGTTGAGCAGCCCAAGTACATTCTTCTTAGTCTTGGGCAGTCTGGCGGAGGATTTCCTGGCGATGGCGAAGTTGAGACTCTCATCATCATCCATGGAGGATTCTGAGGAGAGGTCTGTGGAGGAAGTAGGAGAAAAGGAACAGAAGGCCTCGCCAGGGAGGCGTGCACGTGAGGCAGAAGGGCTGGTCATCTCTCTAGGAGGATGAGTTGCCCCTTCATCGACGGCCAGGTGGTCTTGTGTGGCGTCTGCAGCTGTCGGCATCTTCTTCGGTGGTCCAGCTACTTCTGCCGTCGCTTCCTCTGTCATCTGCTTGGCCTTCTCCACCACGTCCGAGCCCAGCAAAGAACTCAGAATCTGGGGAGAAGGGGGATTTATTGGGAGCCTTACCTGAGGCATGCCGTTAAGGGTAAGGCCCTGTGACAGCACGGTCTGGAAGCTCCCGGGAAGAGCCACGTTCATCATGTGAGCGTGGAGGAGAATTATTACTCCTTTGGATGTAGTGGTGGAGGCTTCGCCCTGCATGGAGGTGGGTGTAGCAGTCAGTGTGGGTGACGGCTGAGCTGACGCTGCCGCCATGGCGTATGAGGACTGCATACGAGCCCGGTCTTGCTTCTCTCTCAAAGCATCCTTCCGGACTGGGCAACGCATGGCCCTAGCGCTATGCTGCTCCCCGCAGTTGATACACTTCTTAGTATCTGCAGGGCAGGTCCGGAAGGTGTGATCTCCTCCCCCACACTCAGAGCAGCGAAGATAGTCTCGGGGCTGGGGCAATTCTTGGTGCGGTGCTCCTCAACCTTGTGGCATCTGTCGCAGGCCATCAGAGGGGTGTATGTCTCAAGACGGACCTGGCTGGAGGTGATGCTCATCCCAAAGAGCAGAAGGCCCCCAGACACCGCCCTCTCTGCCATGGCGCTGGAGCCAAAGACCAGCTTCAGGGTGTTGGATCGTGGAAATTTGTAGGCATCCACGACCGTGGCCCAGTCCTGGGCCCTGAGAATTTCCGCCATGTACTCTTCCTTGGTGTAGCCACACACCAGGTCATCAAGGCGGGAGCAAATCACTGTGCGGCGCGCACGGAGTTCTGGCGGAACGACGGGACTGAAAGCGGCCGCCCTGAGCTTGTTCAGGGTTTTGAGATCGAAAATGGCTTCAGTGTCTTCCTCTGATGTTCTATCTCTTCCAGTGTATCTCTAGCGAGGAGATACACCACCCCCATCTTCTGTATATATAACTTTCTGTAAATAAACTTAACTTATAGGGAGGGACACAGGAGTGAGGGAGGCGAGGAGCTAGGGAGAGGAGAGGAGGGATAGAGGGCGAGGACTTCCGAGACGGGGGACCGGGGGGAGACGTAGTGGTTAGGAATGGTTTGGGTGGGTGTGTGGGGGGGGCCACACTTTCATTCGAATGCGTCAACATGACTCGTCGGGTTTGTGTTATTTTTCACGAGTAAACTCCTCACATAACACATGTAGCACTGTGTGGTATGTTAACCATAAATTACGAACGGATGTTCAAGGTAGTGTGTTGAAATATCATACTCATCCAACGATTCGTTTAGGAGATATCTGCAAAAAACACCGTTTGTCCACCGCTGAAATGTATAGTAGATCTGTTATTACGTTAGTTTATGACAAAATGTTCTGCACCAAATTCTACCTTACAGGAAATACTGTGGTCCCCTACGCGTGAGTGGGAAGGGGTCGCGACTCGCGAGTGAGCGCCGAACGGCCCGCAGTGAAGAAGGAACAGCGGGAATGCTCAGTGATGCTGTATGGAAAGAACGCAAGATGCTTCCCTTGTACTCGGTCTGGTAGTGATGGCGGGTCAACAATATGCAACCAGCGAGCATAGGGGATCTGTTGGGGAGGGTTTGGAGGGAGCTCTCGTGGTAGGGGAGGGTCCACCGAATACCCCCAACCAACCAAACACTACCCCACCCTCACAGATGGTCGTGGACCGACGCGTATAGTACACATACATGATAGAACAACCAAGACAGTTCTACGAAATTAATTAGTCTCTCTCTCTCTCTCTCTCTCTCTCTCTCTCTCTCTCTCTCTCTCTCTCTCTCTCTCTCTCTCTCTCTCTCTCTCTCTCTGAAGTATTTTGTGGTTGATATGTTAGTTTTTAATGTTTCTTTATTCAGTTTAATAATTTTACTATAGTTTTACTCTTTTTGATCCTAGATCAAATATATCTAGAGAACTTTAGCATATTATTTAAGTCAAAAATTCATAAATATACAACTTGAACTGATCACTATTGACCTGCAGCTCTCTTAGTTATCTAAATGGCTGCAGTGTTCATTTAGTTTCTTGGCTTACTTAGTTGAATCTAGAGGATCTTCCTCACAGTTGTGGTGGTCCACTGTTGCTGCCAGTCTGAGAGTCAATCTTTAGGAGAGCCAA
The DNA here is from genome assembly GCF_017591435.1 of Portunus trituberculatus. Classification (NCBI taxonomy): domain Eukaryota; kingdom Metazoa; phylum Arthropoda; class Malacostraca; order Decapoda; family Portunidae; genus Portunus; species Portunus trituberculatus. Next base: position 9,712,075 of record NC_059269.1, on the reverse strand, counting down.
GTAATTCCCGCTGATGACAAGCACTGTACTATTAACGTACCTTAGTTCTCATAGTTGTCATTGCTGCTAGACCAGGAGAAATGACCCCCACCCATCTAATGACCTGGCATGCTCTCAATTGCCCTTCTCTTTCCCACCAACCAGAGGCATTATTGTATACTTAAACTTTCAGTCCAGTGAGGTGTATGGTTAGTTCCTCTCTTCTTTTCATGGATTGAAAATTGAAACTGTTTTGTTGAATCTTTAGTGAGATGACAGGGCTGTTGGGAGTTTGCTTTATTATTTTTTTTTTTATTTTAAATCTACTTTATAACTTTCAGGAATCTACATGTAGTGGATGATGAAGAGAACCGTAACATAGTTCCTCTCCCATCACCAAGACCCTTCCTTGACACCACAACACCACAAGTCAGCACTCCAATCACCTCTCGGACACCAGTAGCAGGTTAGTATCTCAGGTCTGTGTGGGTGCCTGCAGTTGAGCTCAAATTCTTTTTTTTATGTGAGAAGGAAAAGCTGATCAAGAACAACATAAAACAACAAAAAAGAAGGGCCCATTTAGTTGCTAGTCCTCCTGCAGGTCTGAGAAAGTTAACCAAATAAAGGGATAAATGTCTTGAAATATTACTCTTAAATGAAGTCAAGTTGGAAATACAGAAGCAGGTACAGAGCTCCAAAGTTTATCAAAGAGAGGTATGGATGATTTGAGAGTAGTGGTTAACTCTTGCATGAGAGAGTTGAACAGGTAGGGGTGAGAGAAAGAAGAAAGCCTTGTGCAGCAAAGCCATAGGAGAATAGGAGACATGCAGTTAGCAAGATCAGTAGAGCAGTTAGCATGAAAATGGCAGTAGAAGCAAGCAACAGCAGTGAGAGAGAGAGGCTGAAGACAGTCAGTCTTTGATTCCACTCTAACAAAACTGTGTGAGTGGAATCCTCCCATACATGGGAAGGATACTCCATACATGGGTGGATAAGGCCCTTGTGCAGAGTTAGCAGTTTGGGGGGTGAGAAAAACTGGCAGACATCTCAGGAAGCCTAATTTCATAGAAACTGTTAAAGCAAGAATTGAGATGTGAAGTTTCCAGTTTAAATTATTAGTAAAGGACAAGACATTGATATTCAGTGTAGAAGACAGTTAGGCATCATTAAAGAAGAGTGGATAGTTGTGTGGAAGGTTGTTCAAGTTGATAGATAGAGTTGAGTTTTGAGGCATTAAACTCTTAAGTCTGTCTCCCATCAAAAGTCTTAGAAAGATCAGAAGTCAGGCATTTTGTGTTGTCCCTGCGGAATCTGTTAAATTTCTGAAGGGTTGCTCGTCTCTGAAAAGACGTGGAAAGGTGTAGGACTGTATCATCAGCATAGGAATGGAGAGTGTAAGAAGTTTGGTTTAGAAGTCCATTAATGAATAATAGGAAGAGAATGGGTGACAGGAAGAACAGTGGCTTTCTACCACAGTGGCAAAAGAATGGTTGGAGAGGAAACTAAAGATGAAATTGCAGAGAGAAGGATAGAAACTGTAGGAGGGTTGTTTTGAGATAAAATCTTTGTCTGAGGCAAAAGCAAAAGTTTCACCAAAATCTCTAGAAGAGGATGACCAAGACTCGGTAAAGAAAGTCAGAAGATCACCAGTAGAGCAGCCTTGATGGAAACTATTCTGGTGATCAGATAAAAGATTGTGAAGTGACATGTTTGAGAATCTTCCTATTGAGGATAGATTCAAAGACTAGACAAATGAGATTAAAGATATAGGAAGAAAATCAAGGTGTATGTATTTGAAAGCTGCTTTATTAGATTAGGGAATGCTTATTTTCATGGCTGGCGACTAGGAATTAATCTATATTTTTGTCTTTTCCTCCGCAGGTTTGTGATGGGACAAGAACATGCATCACCAGTTGTCTGTCTGGATTCACCATTCTGGTAACTTTCCTTGAACCAAGCATCCTGCCTGTCCAGGACAATGAAAGTGACTGATCAACAGCTTCCCATGCATCTATGGGACCAATCCAGGATGGCATAGCTCACACTGAAGAGGAGGAAGAAAATAGTTTGCTTAAGAAATGGTGGTCTGGGTTCAACAGCTTCCCTGCACCGTTGTACTAGCCTGCTACCACACCAGGATGCTTTCTTGCCCATTATTGAAGAGGATAATGTTTTGAATGTATAAATTAGGCCTATAAAGTGACTGAAATGTTATAGAAATTGTAAAGATTGCCATTTTAGTGTCCCAAATTACTGTAGTTTTGGCCTAAAAAGTGCATGAAATAGTTAAAATTGTGAAAAAATTGCTGAAATACTATAAAAATTGTGAAAGTGGCCCAAAATGGCTCTGAAAACTGTATTGAAATACTATAAAAATTGTGAAAGTGGCCCAAAAATGGCTCTGAAAACTGTAAAAATTGTGAAAGTGGCCCAAAAATGGCTCTGAAAACTGTATTGAAATACTATAAAAATTGTGAAAGTGGCCCAAAAATGGCTCTGAAAACTGTATTAAGTCCAAAATACTCCGAAGAGTCTCCGGAGATTTTGTATTGAAGAATGTAGGGAAATTTAATAAAGAATGTTTGGGGAAAATACCTTTTATTGAACAAATGCTACACACACTACTACAAAATCTCCGAAGGGTCTTCGGAGTATTTTTGACTTAGTACAGTTTTTGGATCCCTTTTTAGACCACTTTTTCCAGTTTTGGTACACTTTGTTACAAAAAAGTACCCTTTTAGGGCACTTTCTACACAACTTTTGGACACAATTACAAATTTTATACCTATTTGCACAATATTTACATTTTGCACTTCCTTATATATATCCCTGTCTTTACACTTCAAGGCCATCTGTCAACAGGTTAGCTAGGGAGGCATCTTGGCAAGGTAGGATGCTGGTGCACTCAAGTAGTTGAATCCAGACCACACTTTCTTGGGCGAGTCTCTTCTGTCATCTTGAATAGTGGTGAACTGGGATATCCAAGGCAGGCTGGTCCAAATGGTTCCGAGGGCTGCTTGCATCTCTACTCCAGCTGTAGCTATACCAGGTGGTGGTGGTCCCTTGGCAGCCTCTTAAAACCTCCTCCTTCTTGTGTGCTGGAAAATCATAAGATATAAATTTATGTCTTCAAAAAGAAATTATTTTGAAGATAAATTTTTATGTCTTCAAAATTTGTCCTCAAAAAGAAATCAAAATAAGTCTCATATATACCAAATCAAAGCAAAAAAAGAATACATGTACTAACCATATGGTGACTATATTACAATAGAAGTGGTTACAAAATCAACAAGTGGTATATCCAAGCTTTAGCAGCAGATTAAACAGAAAAAAAAAAAACTTGCCTGTTAATTGCTTGCTGTTCACTTGCTCCTCTCCTGGATTTGGCTTGCGTCTTCAAACTTCAAACTTGTCACTTCTTTCTTCCTGCTTTCCGTATCACCACCATCACCACCATCAGGAATCTTGTGGAGAGAGTTATGGACAATTTCAATCTGGAAAGAAATGAGGGTTTAATAAATGTATAAATCATGTATAAATCAATTGTACAAAGCCTCTAATAAATGTAATGTGGCCAGTGTTCACTATTCATTCATTAATTCACTCGGACAGTAATGTATTTTGAGGAGTTTCCGTTATTTTTTTCCCCTGTCCGCCACGATAATTGTTTTTGCTGCTGGCCCTTGTTGTTTCTCGGCAATAGCTACTCTATAATCCAAATGGCAGCGGACCGTCAGCCAAGGCCAACTTGTTGTATGGCTGGCCGGGGATCCCCCTCCCCTCACGTCCTGAGTCCTGACCCTGTGGTGTCCAAAGGTAAAGGTTTACAAGCGCAGAAATGAAGACGCTGGTAGGCGCGGCGCACTACTTGGGGTAGGAGCAGGATAGTTGTCCACCCTGGAACACAAAAACATCTTACTTTAGGTACACACACGCGCGCACACACACACACACACACGTATAAAGTAGATAAACAAATGGACAGATAAACAAATACAGTTAGCATATAACAGATTCAGACGGACAGATAGATAGAAAATATATAATGTGAAACTACATATAATCTCAGTGAGGAAAGTTTTACAAAATATAACAGTTCTCGAATAGGGAGGATGAGATAATCACTGAAAGGTTACTCGTCTCTAGAGCGTGCCAGTCAGATATGCCGTCCTTAAACACTGGTTAGCCCAACGTGGAGTCGGAGAGCGAAGAGCCAAAACTGTGACAAATATCAGTCAATGATAAACCTTTTATCATCTAGTTTCTGGATAGCAAACTCAGTAGCTGAACAACACTCCTGTGTGGGATAGCTTTGAATCTCAGGAGGATTGGCAGTTTGACAGCAGCTCGGGCTAATCTGGAGGGAGCGTTTCAAGGGTGATAATTGTTTTCGAAGCAATAAACGAAGACGCAAAACAAAATTTATGGTGTCTTCATGTCTGTACCCAGATGAAAAAAAGTGGGACTTCTTGCGTGTGGCAAGGACATTAAGATGAAGGATGATTTCTGATTCTTAAGTGGTGTGGTAAAATAGTTTGTGCGATTGGCTCGTCCTGAGCTCAATCGGCATGAGCATACTTAAGTTCAGTGACGTACTTCCCATAACAGTAATGCTATCAATGGGGAAGGAATCCTGGAGCGTAATAGAGCGGGGAGGAATTAAGTAATACCAAAAATACAGAAAAGGAATCTTTACATGACTAATTTTGTACATGTTACATGCACGAACAAAACACGACTCAGCAGCAGGGAGCAGGCAGGAGCTGGAGGCTGACAATCGTCTCACCCTAACGTAGGTTGTTTATACGTATTGGTAAATGTCAAGAATTCTGAGAACAGTTAAAACGCACTTCTGGAGCAAACTGCAATGCAATTTTTCACAAAACCTTAGTGAAATTTAGGAGTTATAGTGCCTGGGATAAATTTTGGAGTTCTAGTAAAAAGTCAATATATAGGTGGGTGGAAAACAGCCTAGATGGTGGACAGTGTAACTCGGACATTAAAGACGGCCTTGTGTGCAGCCTGGGAGCCTTTACTACCCAGCCAGGGACTCAAAGGTCACGGATAACGGAGATGAACGCCGTGGAAAATCGTGGTTCTGCGGATGATTCTCCTTCCCTCCTTTATCCGTAAATGATCATCACCCCCTGGCTTGCAAGGAGCACACGCCCTTGTATGAAATCATCTCAAGATCCTCTCAGATCAAAAGGCACGAGCGAGGCATCTCAGGAGGTACTTAAGTGTTTGAAGGGGTGTTGGAGGACGCCCAGTATGGAACACCTACAACATCGAGTGGCCTTGATGAAAGATGGCAAAAATCTCGCTCGCGCGCGTGTGTGTGTGTGTGTGTGTGTGTGTGTGTGTGTGTGTGTGTAATGATATATCTGAATTATGATAAAAAAAATACTTCATTTGCACAAAGATAGCGAAGTCTTTACTGTCCACGGGAACTGCGCCGGCCAATCCTGTTACAGCTTGAAAACGAGTTGGATATCACATGTGGAAGCATAAATTTGGCAGGTTTCCAAAAACAATCTAGGTGATAGAACGCTCTCTAAGGGTCTATATTCAGAAACGCTTTGGTCTCACTACGACTGTTTTCAAGGCCCACAGAGAAAATTAGTGAGGTTTTCAAGAGTGTTTTCAGTTAATAATGTAGAAATCTTGTCACTCTCATAAAACTGTGTGTGTGTGTGTGTGTGTGTGTGTGTGTGTGTGTGTGTGTGTGTGTGTGTGTGTGTGTGTGTGTGTGTGTGTGTGTGTGTGTGTGTGTGTGTGTGTGTGTGTGTGTGTGTGTGTGTGTGTGTGTGTGTGTGTGTGTGTGTGTGTGTGTGTGTGTGTGTGTGTGTGTGTGTGTGTGTGTGTGTGTGTGTGTGTGTGTGTGTGTGTGTATATATATGTATATATATATATATATATATATATATAGAGAGAGAGAGAGAGAGAGAGAGAGCTACTTCTCCCACCGCAAAACCAACAATAGCCACAGCAAAACTCGCAACCTTCAGACCATAAACAGGCAACCCATTGTGCCAAAGAACCAGCTGGCCCTGCTTACATATAAAGCACGTCGGCTGCTCATTAAGAAGTCCACCGTACGAGTACATATTCCAAACTGGTGCAGATGTAATGTGGCGACGACATGATGGGAAATTGAATAACCTGCCGCGCCTTCTTCTATTGTTTAGCGTATTCTTGAAATCTTAATTCCCGTGATAACCTGAAAGCTTTCTTACAAAACCTGATGACATGTATACATCAATAGGACTCAACAGAGAAACAGACGCAGCAGAAGTAAGCGCAGGAGGTCAATCGACTATTGACTCTGTACCAAGACGGGAATGTTGCGTCTTTACAAATTGGGTACGTCACGAATGGTAAGAGTAATGAAAGGACAGCCATGGGGCAACCAGGTCCCGTTCATTATTGCCCAAGTTACCTGGAAAGGAGAGGTGGTGCGGGGACTTTCCTTGCCTGCCTGCTGTCATTGCTATACAACCAAAACTTGAAACCCGCAATTCAAACTCAAGGGGTGATAGGTTGTGAAGCGGGTCAGGCGAGTTGCGGGGAGGAAAAACCAGAATTCGGTCAAGTGGGTGGCAGTTCTGTTACAGGAGCGTCACTCGTCTGGGTCAACGTGCGACATTTCCAGAATAAGCTGATTAATACGTTGTATATGTTAAACACACACACACACACTCACACACTCACACTCATAAATACACACACACACACACACACACACACACACGGTCTATGAGCTCTGAGCTCGCTCCGTAATGGGGAAGACTGGCTAGGTAACCAGCAGGCGACCGAGGTGAATTACACACACACACACACACACACACACACAGCCCTACACGGGCGAGACATGCCGGAGGGCACGCGGCCCACGCAGGCGGGCCCAGTCATCAGAGGGGGCGTGTCAGAGTGCAGGTGAAGGTCAGGCCGTGCACGCGGTGGCAAGGCCAACACGATCGGCAGGAAGGTCTGAGGTCAGCACGGAAAGAAAGTAGTCCGACAAAGAGTTTCCTTGATGTTTTATTTACGTACAACACGTGGCAATCAGCGCTCTACTTCCGGCATCACCATGACTAATACTCATTATATAAGTGATAACTCAAGGCTGAGTCCTCGCTGTGGACCCTGGCACCCCTCGCGGCAGGAAGTCGCTAAGCCTACAGACGCCATGGATGGAAAATAAGGAAGCTTGGAGGGGAGACTCAAACCTTCACGATAACCTTAATGCCAAACCGTCTCAGCGTGACGCACCGCTGTGCCTCGTGACTTTGTACTCACGAACTAAAGCAATATGCTTACATTTACGTTTTCCTCGTGAACAATGTCCAATTGAATGCTGCTGCTGCCACATCTCATTGAATACACTATATAGAATGGTGCTAAGGTAGTTAGTGAACTAAGGGTGGGATTACAACAGTAATTATCAGTCGTACTCTTTCACAGTCATGTCAGCCGGTGATGTAGTAGGAGCTCTCTTTGCATCAGCATCTCCACAGCTAAGGTCTCACCACATTTCCTCTCACTGATTAGTGTGTTTAAGTGCGCCGCATCAACATAGCTGGTTGGCGCTGAGTAAACAACGCTCTTGAGCAATTAAATAAACTTATTTCCCAGTCATTCGTGACATTTCCTTCCGCCGATGGAATCTTATGATAACTGGCAAGATATTTCCCTGAAGCTCACACGAAAAGTAAAAGTTTAGGGAGACAGCATGAGAGAAGGACTGAGGGAGTGACTCACGCGATGGCAGGAATAGGGAGTGGCGGATGCAAGGAGACAAAATACTCACTTTCGTATACAGTAATAGTAGTTGTAGTAGTAGTGCTAGTCCGTCTGTCTCTATATCTAATTATCAATCACACATGGCGTGGCTCACGTGCAAATATAATGTCCTTCACCTACGGTCGTCTGCTTGTCACTGAGCTAGCCGTGACCGGATGGAAAGACCTCAGACCTCGTACTGACCGACGTGTGTGTGTGTGTGTGTGTGTGTGAAGGCCGTGAGTTTCAATTACTAGTTGAAAGGGTATAGTTAAGTGACGAAATGATACTTGATACCTCGTAATTGTTTGTGCACAGTTTGCATTGCATCGCGTACCGATGAAATGAAGTCATGAGGTTGGGAGGGGGGGCGGGATTAGATGTACATACATACAACACATTACATTCAAAGGTCACCGGAAATTATATGAAAAAAGATTAATTGACCTTCACACTTCCTGTCAGCGAGAAATGACCTTTGATGTCATCCACTGCAGTGAATCACGCTAAGATTTTACACGTCATCAGGGAAGAAATGCAGGAAGAGACAATCAATTTCCCTTTCGTGGCACTTAGGTTGTTTTTCTAAGCAGTTCCGGAGACAGGTTTAATTGTAATGGCTGTTTGGTTCCTTGTCTGTGTGGCACTTGCTGGTCCAGAGCCTTTTCATGTCGGGGTCAGGAAGACGACATAATTTTTCCTCTCGCGTTAATCTCTTCAGTACCACATGTTTTCATATTCATTCTGGTTACTATTTGGCGATTCTATACAGCTTCAGAAACATATGTTGTGATTCGAATAGTGAAAACTGGCCATTAATCTTTTGACCCTCATAGACCCTTCCTAATGCAGATAAAATCATCTAATTATACCTAAAAAAAAAAAAAAAAAGGAAAAAATGTGTCTCGAAATTGAAGTCTACAGGTCGTGGGTTTGGGAGTGATTCGTTTCCCGAGGTGACATGAAACACTTGTCTTCGAATGATCTGAACGAACAGAAAAGCACCACTATACCACTTTTTACCTATCTAATTATGACGAGCCAGAAGGAAAATAAATGAATAATAAAACGAGAGAGAGAGAGAGAGAGAGAGAGAGAGAGAGAGAGAGAGAGAGAGAGAGAGAGAGAGAGAGAGAGAGAGAGAGAGAGAGAGAGAGAGAGAGAGAGAGAGAGAGAGAGAGAGAGAGAGAGAGAGAGAGAGAGAGAGAGAGAGAGAGAGAGAGAGAGAGAGAGAGAGAGAGAGAGAGAGAAATATCAATAATGGCGTAACCTTCACCCGGCAGAAGGGGTTAATGCACTGACTTAGGAATAAAAGAATAAGGAAAAATATCTCAGGGTGGTGACGACGGACCACCAGGACCCACCACAGGAGTGACTGCCAGGTGATGAATAAAAATGAAAGTAGCAAAAACTGGTAGCATTGTCACCCCTACCGTCCTTAATTCTTAGTAGACGCACTTGGCTGTATAGATCCATAGATACGATTGAATATTAGGTACAGCGTCCTTAGCTAAAAATAAAGGTGAAAAATAGTGTTGTAGCGCCTTAAATGAACTTGATCCCTTCAGTACCAGGACGCGTTTTCATATTCATTCTGCTGCTTAGTAATTGGTGATTTCATACAGCTTCAGAAACTCAAGTGGTGTGAGGATTAGAATAGTGAAGACTGTGGCCATTAATCTTCTGACCTCCATAGAACCTTCTTAATGTAAATAAAATGGTCTAATTGTATACAAATCTCAAGGTAAAAATGTGTCCCAGTATTGAAGGGTGTAACGTTAAAGGTGTCATGAAGAACGCTTCCATTAACTGTCTGTCTTGGGTGAAGTGCATGTTCTGTGCATCATTCTGTAGTTGAGACATGTGTCAGGGTCTCTTATACTTTTGAAACTGTAAAGAACACGGAACGATTAGTTTCCTTTATGGTAAATTAACATAACTAATAATAACATATGATAGAAAACAAAAAAGGAGACAAGTGAGTTACATGTTCCACCCGAAGAAAAGACTAAGACGAAGACGAGGAGGAAAAAAAAGAAGAAAGAGTGAGACGAAAAAAATAGAAGAGGAGGAAGAGGAGGACAAAGGTGAGGCGAAGGAGGAGGAGGAGGAGAAGAGGAGGAAAAACCCAGACTTTCAAAAGAGCAAGGCCAATCTAACTTCCAAGGAATCCACGTTGCAGTGTTAAGTGTAAAACAAAGCAAGACCCAAGACAATTAAGTAACTCAATAAAGATTCAAGATCAGAAGTTGTCATGTATCATTTCAATGCTCGCTTCGTTACACTGATCCGTTTGCAAGTCATGACACGTTCTCCAGCCAGTGAATATAGTAAAAATAAACTTAAACATACATACATGAAATGTCTGAAAATAGTGACACAAGACCCACGGTCGTCCCTGACTCATGGTGGAGGGTATGACAGTTATCCTCTTATGTGAGAAAAAAAGAAAAGAAAAAAAAGGAAGAATTAAAAAAAAAAAAAAAAAAAAACTCGTATCCTTGCTATAAGAGTCTACATGAACGAAGCAAAGTAAGCACACCAGCGTAAAACTTTCACTCAAACACGGAAAACAAAGTGGTAATTCACTGCGTTCTTATGATGGAAAATGATTAGTGACTAGTGAGTGACGCATGCAGGCCTAGTTTGTAAGTCAGGCTCGTTTCTCAGACACTCCTGTGCTTGACCTCCACCATTTCAAAAGCCTTTATTCAAATCTACACGAAGTTTACAGTTCTACAGGCAGAGTGACAAGATTTTTACATAATTAACTGAAGAAACACTCTTGAACCCCTTGCCAAACATCTCTGTGGCCTTGAAAAATAGACGTGGTGAAAGATACGAGCCTCATTGAACGCCATGGCAGTTATCATACGACGCCAGACAACCAACATCACACCACAGGGACAGGGCGGCGTCTTTGAGAATATGCTACGCCCTCTGAAAAGGTCACGTCCTCGGCAATGAATAGCCCATACCTATGTCCACAGGTGGTACCCTCGTAAATAACATGTGACCTTAGCAAGATGCAGCGTTCTCGGCAAAAAAAGGAAAACAAAAAACTCTGCGAACATTACGTAATTGTGTAGCAGGAACGCCTTCGGGAAAGTGAAAGAGAAAAACAAAGAATAAGCCACACAACATTAGACTAAGTTTCTGCAAAAAAAAAAAAAAAAAGCCTAATAT
>NC_059269.1:9673628-9698628 GCF_017591435.1 Portunus trituberculatus | reverse complement strand
AATCTGATCCATTTCAATACGTGTCCACGATCTCCGCTATGCGTGCACCGTCTCCGAGGCCATGCCACACCTGCTCCACCCCGGAAGCAGCAGCAGCAGCAGCAGCAGCAGCAGGTAAGGGAGGAGGCACGTCTGGAGCAGGGTAGCGGCTCAGTCCGCGCGTGCTCGGCTGGGCGCCAACATGAGAGGCTGGCAGACAGTGTGTGTAAGGATCGCTTTGGTGTTCACGTGTTCTGTAGTGCTTAGTGTCTGGCAGTGTTATGCCGTGACCTTTGCAGTGGTAGTGGAGTGTGTGAGTGTGTGAAGAGAGCTGAGATTGGACTACTGTCACCGAGGTTTGAATGAGCGTAGAATCACCGCACGTGTGAGGGTAAGGTAAGGCAGCGATGCACGGGACTCACTGACGAAGGATGCTCACCTCAAGTAGAAGCTCGAGGGGTGTCGACCAATGTCCCCACCACAGGCAGCTCACGCCCTAACAAGAGGACTGTCCTGGGAAGGCCGTGTACTTTATCTTCGTAGAACTGTTCCTCCTGAAGTGCTGGAAGTGACAAGTTTGCCTCTGTCATTCCCCTGAGTGGCTCTACATATTCTTGATCATGGCCTGGATCTAGTCTTTTTAATTCCTTATTTTTTTACTCCTGTGCCTGGATTACTTGTTTGCCTTTTTCTCACGTTGGCAGAGCGGGAAGAGGCGGTGAGGTAAGAGGTAACAGGATGGATACACACACTCGCACGCACGCAGTAACACAAGCACCGTTCAGTGAAAGGGTAAATGGTGAATGGAGGCAGACGCGGACTGTTTTGTGACACACTAAGCATCACCACACCCATGGCAAACTACGAATGGGACTGTTGACTTCTGCTTTCTTTCCACATCAAAATAATTAACTTAGAATATGTTAACGTCTGAGAAATGGTGACAATGAATGGTATATAGAACACACACACACTCTCTCTCTCTCTCTCTCTCTCTCTCTCTCTCTTGCAATCAGACCGTCCTTCCTTCATAATCTTGACATCATCTTGACATCACAATGCTTCCTGAATGAGCCAATATGTCAACTCTGCCTTATTTCCGTATATCTAGCTCATTCCTCTGCTATTTTGCTACATTAAGGTGGTCTGGCATTCACTATTTCCATTTTACGATAGGTGTTTGGTGTAGAACTCCCCAAACACACACACATGCACACAAACACACACGCGCACCACCTCGATGTTCCTCCACCTTCTCTAACTCACCCCTCATAATTACAGCTATTCAGTATCACTCCTCATCTCCTCTACGCCCGCAGTTCTTTTCTCCAGCCTAACACCTGCCTATTATCTCCGTGGCCACCAAGCGTCACGAACCTAAATAGCAGTTTTCCTGTAAGAGTGCCATTATTTACCTGCGACGGCCACCACTGCTGCCTACCCCGCCCACTCTACCTTGCCCTGCCCTGCTCTGCCCCAGCCCGCCCCGCAACGCCCCGATCAGTTCTCGAGGCTGGGCAAGTCATGATGGGAGAAATGGCTGCTGTTACTCTAGGTCATGTCGCCGCAGGATACTTCAGTACAAGCCTGTAATTAGTACTCTGACCATTACCGTCCACTGTCAGGAAAGGTGGAGGAGCGGGAGTTTCATCATTACATACAGCTTCAGTGCTATGGTTGTTTGTAAGAGAGAGAGAGAGAGAGAGAGAGAGAGAGAGAGAGAGAGAGAGAGAGAGAGAGAGAGAGAGAGAGAGAGAGAGAGAGAGAGAGAGAGAGAGAGAGAGAGAGAGAGAGAGAGAGAGAGAGAGAGAGAGAGAGAGAGAGAGAGAGAGAGAGAGAGAGAGAGAGAGAGAGAGAGAGAGAGAGAGAGAGAGAGAGAGAGAGAGAGAGAGAGAGAGAGAGAGAGAGAGAGAGAGAGAGAGAGAGAGAGAGAGAGAGAGAGAGAGAGAGAGAGAGAGAGAGAGAGAGAGAGAGAGAGAGAGAGAGAGAGAGAGAGAGAGAGAGAGAGAGGGAGAGAGAGAGAGAGAGAGAGAGAGAGAGAGAGAGAGAGAGAGAGAGAGAGAGAGAGAGAGAGAGAGAGAGAGAGAGAGAGAGAGAGTCAGTCCTATATACAATTTTTCTGCTTCTTCACATTTCCATCTCCTCATTTCAAGGTCCCTCTTTACCCCTAGCTGTTCTTTCCCTCCCTATCCTTTGTTACAGTGCCCTGATGCATCGTGCCACCTCCTCGTCTTCCACTAAACAATCTCGTCATGGAATTAACTACTTAGTACCAGGACGTGTTTCCGTATTCATTCTACTTACTATTTGGTAACCTTTTACAGCTTAAGAAAATAATGTAGGGATTAAAATAGCGAAGGCTCTGGACATTAATCTTCTGACCTCCATAGACCCTTCCTAATATCAATAAAATCGTCTAATCATACCAAAAATTCGTGATAAAAAGTGCGTTCTAGTACTTAAGAGGTAAACGCTGCAATTACAACCCAGCCACGCCCCTCATAGCACCACGCACCACACGCTTCCCTCTCACACAACAGTCACATGCACAACCTCCATGCACCTCATCCAGCCAAATATCACGGACTCTGTTAGCGTTCTCCCTGCAGCCGAGCGTGGCAGGTTGGTCCCCGCCCGCCTCCCCACCTCATTGGAAAGGACAAGGTCACTCGTGTTGGGCGATGTACAGTTACCCTTCACTACCCAGCCCAGCCTCGGTTGTAGCCTCCTTACGGCCCCATTCCACGTCCTTGCCCTACTCCTTCACTCCACTAGTCCTCTACTCGCGTGGTTCCTTCGTCACACAACCACAGCCATGAAATCGGACACGTGCATAAGATGGCGTCGCGAGGATGGCCCGAGCACTGGTTAGGGCGGGACAGAATCCTACGTAATTGGGCCGGGGTTACCTGACGGGCTTGTGACCTTACTGAGCTTGCCACGACCCTCACCCGGTCTTCCCCCACGCCCCTCTGCCTCCTTCCCTCACGACCACTCTCACTCTCGCACCCTCAATGGACACCGCCTCTCCGTTACTCTTACTTTTGTTAGTTTCATTCTTAAAACACTAGAAATTATTACAGAGCTACGCATTATTATAAAGATGCTAAAACTCTTCACAAATCAGTATTTTTGCCAAGTTTCCTCCGATAGTTCTATTTTATAACGTTGTGAATATCACGTGGCGTTCCTCTGCGTCCTTGCCTCCTGTACGTTCGAGCTGCTGTCAAGAACCCACAAAGTTCGACTGCTAATGAAAATAAACTTGTCGATCCAGTTCCGCGCACACTTGTTTCCGCGGTGACAGGTGTTCATGGGACACGCCTGCCCTGGGGCGCGGCCATACACGCCCCACCAAGGATTCCTCCACACGTGCACGCGTTGAAAGAACTTCCTAAACATGTTTGCCTGTTCTGTTTAATCCCGATCCCCAGTGTTCCGTGTTTGCTTGACCGAGTCTTGCCCGAGTTTTTTTTTTTTTTCTTCTTATTCTTCCACGGCCTTCTGCTCTTCCCTTCCTTACTCTCCATCTCACACATCAATGAGTCTTTGTGTCGGGGAGCTTACACTAACACAATACAGGAACGTAATTACTATTTCCTTTATTGAGGATAGCGGCATTTCCCTCTTTATCGCCCTATCGCACGCACGCACGCACGCACCCACTTGCGCACACGCACATCAGCGCGCGCGCGCACGCACGCACGCACGCACGCACACACACACACACACACACACACACACACACACACACACACACACAGAGAGAGAGAGAGAGAGAGAGAGAGAGAGAGAGAGAGAGAGAGAGAGAGAGAGATGAGAGAGAGAGAGAGAAAGGCTGGGGACCAGAGGGACTGGTAGTTTTAGCTATAAAATCGGCTATGCTAGCGGCGCGCCCACGTCCGCTAATCAGCACGGCGGCAACCACTAGCAGCCCCGCCACGCCTGTAGTCCCGTTGCTACCGCCACACTCATGGATCCTGCGGGCGGCAACGGCATGTCATCGTCTCACTTCATAACTACAGTCACGAAGCCTCGACCCCTGGCCCGAGGGAATCGATTAGCCATCAGCGTCCCTGAACAGTTACTTCACTAATTTTGTCCGACCCCTGCTGCTAGTCTGCGTCACGGCGCGGGGTCACGAATCACCCGGGGTCAAGTTTGAGTGTATGCAGGGAGGTGGTGCGGGGTCGCGGGGTCGCGGGGTCGAGATGGACAAAGAAGAAGACGAAGAAGACGAAGAATACGAAGACGAAGACGAAAAAGACGAAGAATAAAACGAAGACGAATAATAATAATAATAAGAAGAAGAAACATACACCAACGCCAAGGGGTGAGGAGTACGTCTGCCTCCACACCTGCGTGAGAGAAGGATGAGAACAGCAGTAGCATGTAATGCATACTGATCGCGGGCGTGGTGAGGGTGAGGATGAGGGTGAAGGAGAGGGTGGGAGTGGGTATGGGAATCGCAGTGCTATTCCTTCCACTAGTCGCGCCTGACAGATGGAGGAAATGTTACATAAGGACGTTACCTAACATTTCAACCAGCGGCCACTCAGCACAACGTACGTAGGCCCAAACAAAACCTCCCCTCTTGGACTACAGTTTCTCGTCCTCGGTTTTTGGTGGCACTGCTGACTCAAGAAGCATGTGCGTTAGAACAAGTGTCCTTAGTTCTGTCGGGCCACGGAGCAACAAAGGCCCGTATTCTGAAATTCTTCGCTCTCTCACCGTCAATGCTTTCTAAAGGCTTTAGTTGAAGAATACTCGTGTTTTTAAAGGGTATTCTTATGATTCTGGTGCTGGATTGCCAAGATTTCTATTCAGTTGAAAGGAAAACTGTCATGAAAACCCCAGTAGTCGTGCCTCTGCCCTTAGAAAATTGTCGTGGTGAGAGAACAAGGCTTTTATGAATAGCGGCGAAAGAGCGATGTGGCAGTCCTGGACCTACCATGCTAATGCAATACTCGGCTTCATTCTCCCTTGACGCTGTAATCTCCTTATGTCTTCCATGCATATCACGCCGTGCTTTATGAACGAAAAAGTGGCTCTCAAAGCACTGGCCCGGCAACTCCTATCATCAGCACTTGTAATTCTTGTATGCATTCCAGCACACAAGTCTTGCATAACTGTCTGTGCAGGCCGTCACGTGTTGCTGTGAGGCTGTGAAGGGCTTGTCAACGTAGAGTCACCTCCTCACAGCCTTTATTGGGAGTTTATGCCTAGTTGATCACCCACAGCAGTGTTGCCAACTATCGGGAATATCTGGAGTAGTTCACCTTCGTACCCACCACAGGGAAAAAAAAAGAATCGTGGCAAGAGTATAAGCGTCACCCGGGGTGTTTTTTTGGGGTCTATCTTTTTTTCTTCCCTCTCTTACTGAATCCCGAGGTGAACAAAGACTAGCGGCTGGTCCGGCGTAAACACAAGCACGTGGACAGGCACTATGTACACAATGCTACTGGTGATTAATTGCACGCACACACACACACACACACACACACACACACACATATTCTCTCTCTCTCTCTCTCTCTCTCTCTCTCTCTCTCTCTCTCTCTCTCTCTCTCTCTCTCTCTCTCTCTCTCTCTCTCTCTCTCTCTCTCTCTCTCTCTCTCTCTCTCTCTCTCTCTCTCTCTCTCTCTCTCTCTCTCTCTCTCTCTCTCTCTCTCTCTCTCTCTGTGTGTGTGTGTGTGTGTGTGTGTGTGTGTGTGTGTGTGTGTGTGTGTGTGTGTGTGAATAAATCTAAGCCTTTCCATGTTCAAGTTCAGAGTCAGTGCCTCAGTAACATGGGAAGGAAGTGCGTGGAATGTAGATGAAAGTGAAAAGAAACACTGCAACATCCCCTCATACCACCGTCAATGATGCGCCTCACTGCACTTCTTTCCTCCATTCACGCCAATCAACACAGACATAACATCTCCACCAGACAGCCATGGGGAACAATCTATATAACAAAGCATACACTATACATGAGAGCAGAGAACACGACAGCAGCGAACAAAGGGAGGGAGGGCAGCGGGGACAGAGGGAGGGCCAGCTACAAGAAGTGGTTGTGGTTCTTTTAGTCTCCTTCAGCCAGGGCGAGCGGCGACAGACATACTTCGATAAAAGTTCTTGACGTTTACTTTTTAGTTTTTGGGATGTATCAGTCTTTGGCAGCGAGGAGCCCATGCAAAGTGTTTGAATGCCATTACCATTACAGCTCCCTTCAGTGCTCGGAGACTTCCCTGAAGCACCCAGTCTGCAATATTCCTCCCTGGACGTCTGTCAATGGCCAGTAGGATGGTGCGTGGCCTTGTAATCTTCAAGGCTGCCTGTGATGGAACTAACCAGCCAACCAGACCCCGCCCAGACCAGTCCAGTATCTTGAATCACTAGTGTTGGCTGAAATTTCTAGACACTTTTTAAATGTCACCACTACTCTATGTGAAGTAGTTTTTGATTGAGGATGGTGGAGGAGATACACGTAGACCTGCAGTGATGGAATATTAATCTTAGCTTGCCCAGTGATGATGACGAGGGTGGAACTATGCAGTAGTGGCAGCGATTGTACTGGAGGAAACTAAAGTGTGTGTGTGTGTGTGTGTGTGTGTGTGTGTGTGTGTGTGTGTGTGTGTGTGTGTGTGTGTGTGTGTGTGTGTGTGTGTGTGTGTGTGTGTGTGTGTGTATGTGTGTGTGCGTGTGTTATTCACCTAAAAAGCACAAAGACAGAACTCAAGGACGTGACAATGGTAAGGAACGCGAAGTAATTCAGAAACAAACCATGAACACGCGACATACACACTCACTCTGACAAAACACACACACACATACACATACACACACACACACACACACACACGAGATAGAGAACCAGAATATAAAAACGCAATACTAGTTGGAAAGAGAAAGTGAGATGACTTGCCCTTCTGGTCCTGTAAGACGAACCTCCTCTTCCTCATCGCTGCCTTCCTGAACACTGACATCCCGCCCCGCCCCGCCACGCCCCGCACAGCCCCGCAAAGCGTCGTACAGCCTCGCCCCACCACGATTCGCCCGGCCTCGTCCCGTCTCGTCCGTCTCGTCCAGATCAACCGCATCACAGTCACCTTTTGAAATGCGAACGAAATGTAAAGATGTTGACTGCTATTCATTTTTCAGTATGTGGAAGGTTGTAATTACGAGAGCTGTTATTACTGCAGTTTTTTTTTATATGTGACGTAATATATTCAAGTTTTTGTACATGGTGATAAATTAGTACGCTAGATTGGAGCCTTTTCTCATCGTTTATGCTGAGCGGAAGCTGTGATTATACGGGCTGTTTCTTTTTCATTAATTATTTTTTTCATTCCTTGGCCAGTCTACCCTGATAAAAAAAAGGGGTAATATGTTAGGGAATGTAAGGTTTGTGTGTATAGGATGAAGACAAGACCATACAGTAATAGCCGGGTTGTGTATTGTTAGGTTAGGTTACGTTATGAGAAGTTCGTTTTTAGGGAACTGAATAATTTAACGTGTCACTGTGCCAAGAGAGAGAGAGAGAGAGAGAGAGAGAGAGAGAGAGAGAGAGAGAGAGATTAGGGGACATGATCGCTTACTACGCTGTCGTTATGTCCATCAAAAGCTGCCTGCCCTTGAATATAGTACGTATATAGGTAAGGAGGTAGCATCTAACTCCCCTCTCTCTCTCTCTCTCTCTCTCTCTCAATGGCTAAAGTAACCTTGCCTTGTTTTCATAACAAAGTCATATACGTCTCTTTATATCAACTGCCATAAAAAATAAACAATGTTAAAACAAAACAACGAATAAGTGTTTTATCTTTCCGGTAAGAGTGTCAAGCGCTGTTCTAGTAAGTGCTCAGCGCCCAATGTGATGTGCATCGTATTGTTTCCTTCACGTTTGTTACAACAATCGATCTTCATCTGGAATAACGCAACAGTGGCGAGACACTTTCCCAGCAGGCATTATGGTCACAACAAATTTGCTGCTGCTGCTGCTGCTGCTGCACCACGATACGCGCGACCTACAACTGCCTCACATTAATGCACGCAAAGATGACTAATTACCTGCCATGCCTTATACGACACCAATGTTCATTGCAATAGAACGAAAAGATTTGTGTGCTGGAGGTGTTGGAGCAAAACAAAACAGACAACAGCAACCCAATTAGATTAGAGCTGTGTCTTACTTCCTGGAAGTTGATACTGTTACGTCTGCAGACAATACGGAGCGGTGCGGCGAGGAGAGGGGCGGCGAGCACAGGAGTGTATCGATTACTTCCATAAAGATATCAAAGGTGAAGGGAACAAGTCTGCATCATCGACTGTCTTATGTAACATAATCAATCCTTTTCTTTTTAACTTTTTTTTACTTTTAAATATTAATGCAGGTATCCATCCATTACGTAATAACCACCGCGTCGCGACACAAGGGCGGGGAAGACAGGCCTCCTGCAGACGCTGCGGCGGAGCGTTCACTCACCGCCCGTCTCTTGACATCGAAGACTTTGCAAAATTTTCTTTCCTCTTTTCGTCATACATTACGTATTCCAAAGTGATTGCTTCATACGTCAACTTAATAGTATAAACATGACGCTTAAACTACAAATTTGTAATAGCACGCGGAATGAATTATATGAAGAAAACTGGTACAATTCCTATCCCTCTTCAATGAACAATGAAAAAAATGTGAATAACTAATAATGAAAAGTTCCGTATTATTTCCCGCCCATCAGCAGCACCAGTGTCCCGTCACGACGACGCACGCTGCCGCCGAGCCTGGAGGCGCAGTGTGTTTGTTTCCGCTCAAGGTGATGTACTTTGCTGCTCCTGCGCTCAGCCTTTTTATAGTGACGCTCTGGTTTTCTTTCTGTTGTGAGAGAAATTCCATTCATCTCGTCCCTGAGAAGAGTGACCGCGCTTGTTTATGGCCGGGAAGACTTGTTCTGCAGCTTGCCAGGAGCGAGGTTACTTCATATTACTCAAGTCACTAATACTTGGACTTTTTGCAGAAAACACCTCCCTTATAAAAAGAAGTTACCTTACAATGAGTACACTCGTGAGTACGATTTTCAAGGACTTCGTTTTAACAATGTAGTCGTAAACAGATGACGCTGTTGAACATATAGTCCAGTGTTGTTTTCGTGTACAAGCAATTGCCTCTTTAACTTATCTTCTTTAACTATCAGGACACCTTGGAGAGTAACAATATACATGACCTTGCAATTTTCAGACGTAATATTTTAAATGACAGTTAGGCTTTTATTTGCACAGTTTGGGCGGTCCTCTTTGGAATAGCAATGAGAGGAAAAGAATGGTACATAAAAACATAAGAATGAGGGAAGCTGCAAGATGCTGTCAGTCCTACACGTGGCAGTCCTTGTATGAGCAAAGCTACTTCCATCTATCATCTCCGTTCATAAATTTATCTAATCTTCTTTTAAAGCTTCCTATTGACTCAGCACTAACAAAATGATTACTGAGTCCGTTCCTCTCATCAACACAAACCTGAACTTGCAGTGTTAGAAAGAACGAGGTGTTGGTCACAGGTTTCACAAATACAGTTCAGATACTAAAATGAACGTAGGAGTTAGCAACCACGTGAATACCGTCCAGAGAGTTGTCAAACACTTACAGTACATGGTCACTCTTGGTTGTCAGTCTACGTAGACGCTGGACGGAATCCAGTCAAAGAAATTGTATAAGAAAAGAAGAAAAATATTTACGAGTATTATGTTAAAGATTTCGATTTTCAAACCTCCTCCTCCCCTCCCCAAACCTTCACCACTAGAATAATCACAATGTCCCTTTTTTTTGGTCCCTTTTTTGAGCTTCCCAGGAACACACTTATATTGCTTTGTCATGTTACCTGTCAGACCACACGTGATAACCAAGGCCCGAATACATTTTGTCGTCCTTAGGCTCTTTAGTATCATGACGCATTTCCATATTTATTCTGCTTACTATTTGATGATTTTATACAGCTTCAGAAATTTATGTTGGGCTTGATTAAACTAGTGAAGTCGATGGCCATTAATCTTTTGACCTCCATAGACCATTCCTAATGTCAACAAAATGGTCTAATCATACACAGATCTCAAGGAAAAAATGTGTTACGGTATTGAAGAGATTAACCGTCCTGTCACGATATTACGTACCTGATGAACACGACAATAAGTTCAAATAGAACTCCACTACTAAGGATACTCTACAAACACTACCCAGTCTGATTTTTGTGCAAGAATAAGACAATCAACCACACATGCATACAGAATCTTATGAAGAGTTACGCGTGTCTTTGAATACCGGTTATGCGGCACAAGTGTGAATGAATGACTCAGGTTACATCAGTGAGGAAAATGGGTGTTGTGTTTGCCGGGAAAGCATAGCAGCACTTCTTGAAAAACAATATCCCTCGCCTATTACTAAAAACACTAATTTGAGGATGTTTGAGAGGCAGAAAGAGGAGAAAGAGTGCTCGAGTTTAGAATTTCAATGTAGTGGAGAGAGAAGAGAAAGAGTGCTCGAGTTTAGAAATTCAACGTAGCGTATTAACTCCAAAGAACGGGCTAATAAATAATGGCTTTTAATTATTGAGACAACCATATAACAACAATAGTCAGGGAGTGTCTACATTATGGTATTGCTGAAGTAAGTATCAAAATAGCATTAGTAGCAATATAACCATGGACAAATTCAGATTCAGAAAGATAGCATCTATTGGCGAGACAATGTAACGGTCCCACAGCTGTGTAAATGTAGTAACAGTTAATGCAAAAAATGGGTTTACAAGAATGCTGGACAGATTTAAGGCTTAGAGAGACAAACGGCGCTAATTGTAAAGAATGTATAAACCAGTCCAAGCAGTTCGGGTTAAAGGAATTTAGATTAAGTTGTGAGATAGGCAGAGGCTGACGGAGAAATGTTTGAATCGCAACCTAGCATATGTAACAAAATTTTACAAAAATATTGAGGAAGTTTTAAGGTCTTCAGCACCATAACACGCTTACATATTTATTCTACATACTATTTGGTGATTTTATGAAGCTTCAGAAACTTATGTGGGGGTGATTAAAATAGTGAAGACTGTGGCCATTAACCCTCTGATTTCCATAGACCCTTCCTAATGTAAATAAAATCGTCTAATTATACCCAAAACTCATGGTAAAAATGCGTCCCGGTACTGAAGGGGTTAAGCAGAGGTTGATGGATTGGTGTCTGGGTGTCTGGGTGCCTGGGGTGGATAAAAGCTTCCTTGTGTGAACCGACTGGCCTTTTGTTTTAATGGTGCCACGCCCGCCCAATAGTGTTCCAGCCAGTGAGTAAGAAGCCTCCTTTGTCTAAATCAGGAAATGACGATCAAGGCCTTCAAAGACAGACCAATCAACGCTTTACCTTTCTGGATTGGCATTTAGTAAGTATATTTTTTCTTTGTACGTTTAGATGAATACCAAATCAGCATGGGACCGATCTTATCTAAGGAAAAAAAGGTTGGATACAAGATCAACACATTATCATCTACTTGTCTTTCAAATTATAACGAGGAAAAAAATTTAGGAAAAACTCAGATTCAAGGAGTCACACGGAACGAAGAAAAAAAAAAAAAAATATATATATATATAAAGAGCAACATTTTTTTTCCTCCCTTAATTCTATCTAGCATTGCGCTGTTCAATACACGAGAGACACTAGCTCCATGGTTCTTGCCACGGGTCTAGCGAATCAAATGTGCGAGGCGACAAGCATGGCGATGAATGTGGTGTATTGAGGAGGCTCTGGAGTGGTTGGCAGGTGATGGTTCACGTGATAGTGGTGGTGGTGGTGATGGTGGTGGTGCGCATCAGTCTGACCTCGTGGTGGAGAAGGCGGCAAATAGTGGCGCACAAAACACAGCATCGTAGTCCTCTCGCGATATTTAGGTTTTTGTTGGTAAAATGTGGAGGACGGAGAGAATGGATAGGTGTGTGTGTGTGTGTGTGTGTGTGTGTGTGTGTGTGTGTGTGTGTGTGTGTGTGTGTGTGTGTCGAAAACTCGCACGTTCACCATCGCCATATGACCCCCCTATCAATTCAGGTACTCTTTAAATGTTAATTAATACAAAAAACCTCATTAATCAGGGACAAATCATCGATAAATCACTTCTTACTAATTAAAACAAATAATTATTACCTTGACGACCTTCTTAATACGTGATGTAATCCTCTACACGACGATACTTTAAAGGGAATCAGTGTTTTGATAATATGACCCATACCAGCATTATAGTCGTAGATATTGTAGGTGGGTCTTCACATAGTCCTATAGAAGTATCTGCGTGTGCTGGTGAAGCTGTCTGTATCACGGGGCTTCAAGTAAGTGTGTGTATCTCTCCTCTGTCTGGTTGCGACCCTTCTGAGGATTTTGGGTAGGTGTGGCTATCAGATGTATGAAAGTGTAGAATGTGTATAGGTGTAGTATTAAGTATTTTCCCACCTTACTATTTAAGTAATATTCCTACAGATTCTTTTTCAGTACTTTGACACGTTTTCATATTCATTCTGCTTACTGTTTCGTGGTTTTATACAGCTTCAGAAACTTATGTGGGGATTAATGGCCACAGTCTTCACTATTTTAATGTTCTGACATCCATAGACCCTTCCTAATGTCTGTAAAATCATCTAATCGCATACAAATCTCAAGGTAAAAAGGCGTCCCAGTACTGACCGAGTTAATCGTTCAAACACTCGCAGTACCAATAAGTGACTTGTGTAGATAATAGTTCAGTCACACACTCGTCGCTGTTCATTCATCAGACACTTCTAGATATAAATTGCTCGTCTTTTACGTCACAAGGTACACACACGATGATTTTTGTTCATATAAGAGGGGAAAGCTGGTAAAGAGCAAACATAAAACTAAAAAAAAACGCCTACTTAGTTGTCAGTTCCCTTGCAGGTCGAGAGAGTTAGCCGAAAAAAGGGATAAATGTCTTGAAACCTCCCTCTTAAATGAACTCAAGTCATAAGAAGTTGAAAATACAGAAACAGGTAGAATATACAGAGTTCCAGAGTGGCGTGTTATGGGTTGGTGTGGTGTCTAGCAAGCACATGCGTGTAATGAAAATATACTAAAACGCTTAAGTCCGCACCTCCACTGCAATGCACGGATTTTTAAAGGTGTTTTACCGATTCAAGTGACAAATTAACGCGATTTTTACATTATCAACATGAGAAGCACTCTTGAGAATTCGGGTAATAATATTTGTTACGTTTAATAATAGACTTGGTGAAAGAGCGAAGTGTTTTTCATTACAGACTTAAGACTCGTATTTTGAAACATTTCTGAGCTTCACCTCCACTATTTCAAAGACCTTTATTCAAATTTACACGAGTTTTTTAAGGAGCTTTTACGGTTATAGAGGCAGAATGATAAGATTCCTTCATTATTGACTGGAAAAACACTTGAAAACTCCGCTAATCATCTTTGTGGCCTTGGAAAAGAGTCGCAGTGAGAGAGCCAAGCGTTTCTCATTACAGGCCTAAGCTACAAGGAAAAGCATGCGGTGGGTCTGGGCGGTGCCATACCTCGTGGTTGAATTACCCTCTCTACGTGTCCCCTTCCCTCCCTCCTCCTCCTCCTCCTCCTCCTGTGTGACATTGAGGTATTTATTTTTTTACACAGCCATTTTTTTCTTACTATGGATTTCTCCTTGACAATTTACTGAGTGTGTGTTCCTTGTTTGTTTTTGTTTTCTAAGGTAGTTGGTGACGTCACACACACACACACACACAAACACACATGCGCACACACACACACACACACACACACACACACACACACACACACACACACACACACACACACACACACACACACACACACACACACACACACACACACACACACACACACACACACACACACACACACACACACACACACACACACACACACACACACACACACACACACACACACACACACACACACACACACACACACACACACACACACACACACACACACACACACACACACACACACACACACACACACACACACACACACACAGAGAGAGAGAGAGAGAGAGAGAGAGAGAGAGAGAGAGAGAGAGAGAGAGAGAGAGAGAGAGAGAGAGAGAGAGAGAGAGAGAGAGAGAGAGAGAGAGAGAGAGAGAGAGAGAGAGAGAGAGAGAGAGAGAGAGAGAGAGAGAGAGAGAGAGAGAGAGAGAGAGAGAGAGAGAGAGAGAGAGAGAGAGAGAGAGAGAGAGAGAGAGAGAGAGAGAGAGAGAGAACGTAAATAATGTGTATATATGTACGTACTTCAGCTTCATCTCCTGACAAGACTCACCACACCCAAAAGCGAACACTTCCTTGTGTGTGTGTGTGTGTGTGTGTGTGTGTGTGTGTGTGTGTGTGTGTGTGTGTGTGTGTGTGTGTGTGTGTGTGTGTGTGCAGCAGGCAGGCACTGTTATTACGATAAAACCAAACAAAACGTAAAAAAATGTACATTCATTGAAATTCATGGAGGTGAGAGAGAGAGAGAGAGAGAGAGAGAGAGAGAGAGAGAGAGAGAGAGAGAGAGAGAGAGAGAGAGAGTCTACTTAGCCGTACTCACTTTGACGGTTTCAACGATGACGTGAATCCCCAAACTCATTATCTTAAGATGGGAATTTCACGTCAGGAAGGAGACTGAAAGAAAGAAGATAACGGAAGAATCAGTATTAGCAAATTGATATTAAGACGAATTCCACTATCGATTAGATGAGATTAACCCTTTAATTCAGTACTGGGAGACACTTAACCATGACTTTTGAGTGTGATTAGACGATTTTATTTACATTAGAAAGGGACTATGGAGGTTAGAAGGTTAATGGCCAGAATCTAAGCTATTTCAATCCTAACATAAGTTTCTGACGCTGTATAAAATCACCAAATAGTAGGTAGAATAAATATGAGAACACGTCATGGTACTGAAGAGGTTAAGAAGCTTTGCTCATACAGGGACTGCCACGTGTAGGCCTGACAGCCTCTTGAAGCTTCCCTCTTCTTACGTTATGTACTCTATTAAAATGAACTGTGCTATATTGGAACAAGTCAGGAAGGAAACATACGATACATTTATATCTATCTAAGGGTTCATATTCTTTTCTAGTATTACTGTATGTCTTAGCTTAATACGTCTTTTCTTTCCTTTATCTATGGCATATATTATTCATGTATTCATTTACTATGTTAGTTGAGTGCTTTTTGTCTGTTGTAGGGGAATAATAACCTCCTTTTCTTGTATTTTTGTTTTTCTTCCGTCACGGTAACCCTATTCTAACTTGTTCTTCTGTGGTATTCATTATCAAATTAGTTTATTCGTTCATTTATTGTGTTAGTTGAATGATTTTTGTCCATCGTAAGGAGATACTAAAATCTTTTTGTTGTATTTTTGTTTCTTTTGCGTCATAGAAACCATATTCTTAAATACACTAGTTCTTCTGTGGCATGTGTTATCAAATTCGTTCATGCATCTATCTATTTAGTATTGTATTAGAAAGAGTCGCCTTCGTTTGTGACCTTCTTGTGGGATTAAAAGCCTTTTTTTTACAATATATAGAAAACCAAACCAGAGAGAATACATATAATTGTTAACATATTAGTGTACATAACATTACCAGTGAAAGAAACTGAAAAGAGAAAAGAATATACGACCAAAAAAAAAAAAAAATACAAAACATACATCAAGAATACAAGAACACAAACAAAAAGAACAAATGTACACAAAAGTGGGAGCCGATTGTAACCTTCTTTCATTGTATTCTTTTCTCTCTCTCTCTCTCTCTCTCTCTCTCTCTCTCTCTCTCTCTCTCTCTCTCTCTCGTGCGTCAGAGGAACCTTCAAGTGTGGGAACGTCTTGCTCAGCGTGTTTGGCGGTGCTTGGTCTGACACAAACCCGACTCGCTTCCCTTGAAACAACTCTTGCCTCTATAACTGGTATACCTTAATGTACCCAATTACCGAATACATCATGTTTTTATAAGCAGGACCGTGTATTTGACTGTTTTTTCCTCTTCTTCTTCTTCTTCGTCGTCGTTCTTCGTTTTTCGTCTTTTTCTTCTACGTCTTCGTCTTCGTTTTCTTCCTCTTCGTTTTCGTTTTCGTCTTCGTTTTCTTTTTCGTCTTTTTCGTCTTCGTCTTCGTCTTCGTCTTCTTCTTCATCTTCCTTTCCTTCTTCTTCTTCTTCTTCTTCTTCTTCCTTTCCTTCTTCTTTTTTCTTCTTCTTTTTTTTTCTTCTTCTTCTTTTATTCCACTGAAAAAAACATGCTGGTGCTGGTGTGTCTCTCGGTGTCTCGGTGTCTCAGTAACTCCGCCCCGTCCATGACTCGTCTGAATTAAGTTAAATTACTCCGTCATTGTCCACTGCTTTATTCTCATCCGTGCGTCTCTTAACATTATCTTCAGGCACGCTTAAATCACCTATTTTGTTTATCATGAGCAAAAACAGTAAGAAAAAAATTCAGTCCTGCATCATTACTGTAAAAAAACATCCCTCTGTCTTCAGGCACGCTTGAATCACCTATTTTATTATTTTGTTTTTTATCATGAGCAGAAACAATAAGAAAAAAATTCAGTCCTGCATCATTACTGTAAAAAAAAAAACATCCCTCACTGCGCGGCCTCCTGTCGGACATTCAATTTAAAACTATTGCACGATTTATTTTACTGCTTGTAACTTTTGTGATTTGTCTTCCGCAAATATCACTTGGAAATACGTCCTTTATCTCCACGGCCACACTTCTTTTCCTCCCTCTCGTAAACATGAACCCTTACTGTGCGTGTTTGTATAAATGGACGTTTTATGTGTTTCAGGTTTTATTCTGTTTTAAGCCATGTACAAGTTCTCATAGAAAACATTTTGATGGACCATACCTTCCAATTCTTCCTGTAACTGTAATTTTTGGTTTTGGTCAATAAATATCTATCTATCTAAATCTATCTGTATATGTGTGTATGAATGTGTGTTGAGCGCCTGGTGTGGTATCTGATGTTACTAATGAAGCTCTAGACGCAGTCGTTACAAGTTTTCAAATAGCGAAGGTCTTGAAAGCGTGAGGGCAAAGGTTTTCCCGTGTTTGGCTGGAGGTCACCCAATAAGCTCACACCTTCCTTCCTTCCCTCTCTCTCTCTCCCTCTCTCCCTCATGGCGATGCGTTCAACCAGCCAGCACCAGCATCACGGAAGAACCTTATTCAATTTATTGCCACATTACGTCAGATATCAAGAGGAATTCGTCGCGCGTGACTGACGTAACCTACAACGCGTGACCCCACCCTGACCTGACCCCGACACCTGACACGGAGGGCCTGATATGAATGCAGGTCCTTCTTTTACTGTCCCAAACACGGTGCTTGGTGGAGAGTTGATTGGGAGAAAAAAGAGGAAAAACTCTCTCTCTCTCTCTCTCTCTCTCTCTCTCTCTCTCTCTCTCTCTCCATCGTAAATCTTTCTTCATATCCACAAGCACTTCCTAATAAATTTTCAGTATACGTGTGACTACCCCACCACCTCTCTCTCTCTCTCTCTCTCTCTCTCTCTCTCTCTCTCTCTCTCTCTCTCATCCAGCCCCTCCCTTCCTCGCAATCACTTTCGCTTTCCCGCTCCATCACCGCGACCTCTGAGCACGAAAGAAGGACACACACACACACACACACACACACACACACACACACACACACACACACACACACACACACACACACACACACACACACACACACACACACAGATAGTGGCCTCTACGTCTCAGAATATTTCATTTCCTGTCACTTCTTTAAATATCGTTCGAGGCGCAACTCAGGGTCAAGAACTTCTTTTGGGAGCCGTTACCTTTTTGTGAGTTTGTTTTGCTGCGGCTGGCTGAGGCTGGAGGCTGGGCGGTGTTGCTCATGTTTTGGGGGCGTGGTGTGGGAAGGGCGTGGTGAGGATAGTGGGAGGAGGCGTGGTGTGGAGCGGTGTGGGTGGAACACAGGCTAGTATTCTCACACACTTCTAAGCCTCACCTCCACTATTTCAAAAAGCTTGATCTTAATTCATACAAATTTTTAAGATGTTTTTACGGTTCTAGTGACAGATAAACAAAATTTCTACATTATTAACAGGAGAAACACTCTTCAATACCTGGTTAGTCATCACTGTAACCTTGGGAAATAGTCGTGGTGAGAGAGCAGAGCGTTTCTGAATACCGAACACAGTGTCTCGTTATGTGCACGCTTGACATTTTCCTGGTTAAAGTGTTGCAGGACGGGACAGACGAGAGAGGATGAGGAGAGGATGGTAGGCAAGACTGACTCTCCTATGATGGTGGACTTATGTGTGCAGGATCAAGTTCTTATACGCATTAATTTTGCACTGTGGGCAGAGAGAGAGAGAGAGAGAGAGAGAGAGAGAGAGAGAGAGAGAGAGAGAGAGAGAGAGAGAGAGAGAGAGAGAGAAACTACCTTTAATCAAACACACATGGTATAGAGAGAGAGAGAGAGAGGCAAACTACCTTTAATCAAATACGATGGTGGTTGCCCGAACTTAATTTTATGTATTTCCAAAGCAAAATAGGAGTAATTTATCTTGACGGACGGTACATTAGTACAGTGCAGTGTCTACATACACCACACATTGAGCAACACCAACACCAGAACCATACACAAGTCTGGAATTATCAAACCTCCATAAGCCTTCCTGCTGTTTTGCGTAAAGCTTCTTTTGCCTTTGAAAAAAAAAAAAAAAAAATTTTCTTGTCATATTTTTTGGGTGAATTTTCAGTGAAGAAAAGACAAAAAATCATACGTGGGAATATTAACAAGTTCCGAGTTGGTGAAAACCTCGCGGAGGGCGGAGCCACACCCTCGCTGCCGGAGTCACTTGACGTCCTTCGCAGCCGCCTCGCAGGCCGTGAGCAGCAGCGAGCCATGGCTATTAACAAAAGTTATTTCACAGGAGGTGGGGCGCTTGCAAGACAATCTTTACATTTCCAGCCTTTGTCTGAAATATAACGAACTTAATTTCAAGTGGTATATTGACCACAGTTCCTAAAACTAGGGAGTTTCCAAGCTTTTTTTTTTGTTGCTTCCCACACCGGCCAGCGTGTAGCAGCAGTGAGCGAGAACACCAGCGAGTGCAGGATGTCTGAATAAGCCTAGGATGGTTAATTCTACGATATTTTGAATAAAGTGCGGAAACAATTGAGTCTCATCAGCCTACCATAAAATTCGTTAAACTTCTGAGTTTCAACATGAAGCACTTGTATCATGACAGTCACGTGACGGACACACTGCGGCGTACTTCAGGTAGGGATCATAGGAGCCTGGCTTTCCTTAACCCTTGGCAGTACAGTTAATCCCGACGGCTTCGGTGGGCTGGGTCACGAGTCGCCTCACGGACGTGCTCACGTCAGTGACGCTTGAGAACAAAGGCAAGTTACGACCTTCCAAAAGTATTTATTACTATGAGCAAAGGAATGAAGGTTTTGGTGTTGATTTTTTTTGAAGAACAATTAAAATAATCCCGCAACAAAAGAACACAGTTGTGAAAAATGTGGGACTATTTCACAAGCATAAGTACACAAGACCCGAGACAGACATTTGTATCAGAAATAGTTTATTTACTCACATTATAACTGTTCGGTAAATGTGGATTTGAAGGTTACACATGTAGGTCGGCAAGTATGGGCCTTTCTCAAGGGAAACATGAAAGTACTGACTGAAAGCATTTGGTCCTTTCCAGCATGACTGAGGTCACTATGTTAAGAGGCCGATGATAGCAATCTGGCGGACCACTATGTTCAAGCGCGCGCGTGTGTAGTAGTCAGTTCTCCACCCCCTCACCCAACCAAGAAGTGCCGGACTCGAATCTCCGGCCTGAGACAATTCATGTTATTGAGTTGGAGCGAGCGGTGCGAGCCTTGCTTACCTAGCCTAGCAGAGAGCATGGAAGGGGAGTGAGCCTAGGACCAGTGACCTTGCAGCCCGCAGGGAGGGGAAGGTCAGCAGTCATGTTCCCCTGAGTGTTTGTTGGTTGGGGGTTAAGGGGGATTGCTACAAGGACAAAAAATGGTCTGCCCTAATTCTTTAAAGGGTAAGCAAATGGAGAGTATGTATTCATTTATTTATCAGAGAAGGATCCACTAAACAAAGGAGGAAACCTATCACGAGATTGTTGCCGTGACCACCAGAGATCACTACGGCAGGACATGACAAAGACATGCTGGGCCGCCACTCTCACGTGTGACTTATTAACAGTTCACCACGCGCCATTTATGGCCATGGAGGGGACCAGGGAAGCCTCGGGGGAGCGAGGCTCGTCCATGACATTTGATTCCTCTCACCCCTCCTCCTTCTCCCTCCTTCCCTCCCTTCCCTTGATGTATCGCCAGCCATAATCTGTCATCACACTCATTACACTCTGAAATTAATAGCGGGTTACGGTGTGACTGCTGCTCCTAAATTTGTCTCGCACGGGAGAAAAAGTATGATTGGAAACGAACCTCAGGATTACAAATACTTGTTATATACTTGACTAATTACTCAGCTACTTACTTCTAAATAGATTGTGTCAAATTAATTTACTCTGTTACACTGATTTTACGGTTGCTTTTCACTTTTTTTATCTCTTGAAATATCTTGACCTCTCCCTCTGTGCTTCTTTTCAACATATAATACGCAAATCTTGATATTCAATGTATCAAAAAACTAAGTAATAGAGTTACACATGCTAGATTGCAACTTTACTGAGAACATCTAAGAATAAGAATCAAATTAAGAGTCTTTTCCAGGCCAGTCTGCCACAGGTGAGCGACACTGACAACATAGTACGAGGTAAAAGGCAGGAAGGACAGTAGTGCCGTAGCTAGCTAGCATTTTTGCCGCCTTTCCCAGAAATAATACACTATCAAAAGGCATATATTAACCCCCTTAGGAAGAAACAAGCGTATAGTATCAAGTCATAGCCTGGTTAAAATATTCCCGATCAAAGTATCATCTGTAGTTACTGCGCGTGTTGCCAACAGTTAAGAACCAGCGAGATTCACATTATTTTATCTATACCTACTTATATCATTACTATTACTACGAATATAAGTAAAGGACAAGTCGTGCTACCTACCTATGCAGTAGTATGAAAACCACTCCAACTACTCTTATTACTACTACTACTACTACTACTACTACTACTACTACTACTACTACTGCTGCTGCTGCTGCTGCTGCTACTACTACTACTACTATTACTACTACTAGATCTGTGTATGAAATATGCTAATTACCAATAGCACATACAGGCCTGATAACAAAAACTGACAACTGTGAGGACCAAAAGTGTCGACCATAAAAGTCCCGCTTGGGGTGTACCGCTCCCTCCGCCCACCCGCCCTTAGGTGCGCCACTGCCACACAGATTCAACTATAGTGAAGATTGTCGAGTCAATAACACACACAATTAACCTGTACTGGCGCTTCAAATGGTGATAAACAGACAAAATTAGGAGCGAACTCTTGCAGTCAATAAACAGTTAATTCCTTCAGTACTGGGATGCATTTCTATCTTGAGTTTTGGGTGTGATTTGGCGATTTTACTGACATTAAGAAGGGTCTATGGAGGATACAAAATTAATGACCAGAGTCTTTACTATTCTAATCCCCCACACGAGTTTTTGAAGTTGTATAAAATCACCAAATAGTAAGCAAAATGAATATGAAAATGTGTCATGCTACTGAAGGGGTTAATACGATGACTTCTGCTGTATGTCATAAGCACAACAACAGAAAGCAATGCAAGATTTCGCAATATTTCATGAAGACTGTGGTGAAACAATAGAAATGTCAGGCTATGTTATTTGACTCAATGCACATTCAGGACCGTTGATAAAAATACCTATCCTGAAATTTAATCTTGATTATTCATGCACAAAAGAGTGAGTGATTTCGACATCTTCCTCGATCTCGCTCTCGCTCTCTCTGTGTGTGTCTTTTCTCTGAGATTAAGGATTAAGTTTCAGGAACAGGAAGAAGAAAAGAGCGTAAGAAATACAAAATTATACTAATTCTTCCTCCATTGTATTTACCAAGAAACAACAGTGAAAGGGGAAAGTCAACATTTACTTTAGCGATTTTGTTATCCTTGATCGGGCGTTAAATGAGTTATATCTCCTAGTCGGTATGGTAATTGAAACTGCATTTGTCTTTTTCTATCTCTGTGGATAAGCCCCATAGACTCAATAGGGACGCTTGCCACAGCTGGATATGTACCGAGATGTGGGTGGCCTTGCCCAGGGCGGAGGTGTTGGTGTGGGGGAATGGCGGGACTGTGGGTGTGTGGATGACGAGTTGAACATTATTTCTGTAAAGTTCGTGGTACGTTTCACCATCTTAACTACTTCAGTACCATGATGCGTTTTACATATTCATTCTGCTTACTATATGGTGATTTTATACAGCTTCAGAAACTTACGTTGGGGGATCAAAATAGTGAAGACTGCCCATTAATCTCCTTAAACCCTTCCGAGTGTCAATAAAATGGACTAATCGTACACAAATCTCAAGGTAAAAATGTGTCCTAATACTGAAGGAGTTAAAGTGGACGCTTGACTACCATGTTATTTGATTGTGGCCACAGAAATAGCGTACAAATATTTAACATTTCTAGAAACGGTTCCCAACATTCAACGGACGAGTAAGCGGTTAGAAAGAGATCACGAGAGAGTGTGGACATCAAAGAAAGATTCTCATCTTCAATTTTCAAGTAAAACGGCATTTTCATAGTATTTCCTAAATTATCCATGGACTCCTATGCCCAGGAGTTTGCATTCTCATGGAAGAAGCAAGAGGCTGAAGGCCGCTGAGTGAACGAATGACCCTCACTGAAGGCAAGTCTGTAGGAGAAGGAACATCTCGCGCGCTCATGCCACATAATTGCGCAGGGTGTGGACGCCCGCCGGTCAGACAACAAAGGCAACTCCCAACCGTTCCAAAGTAGTGTGGCAGTCCTCGTGCTCAGGAGTACTTAAACTTGCTGGTCTTGCCGCCGCCCACAACTGCCGCTCCTTGCCAGGGAGAGGCATCACTCAAGGACTAAAAAGTGGACGAGGCAAAGGTTGGGTGGGGCTCCTTTTTTGTGACATGCACCACCACGAACTAGGAAGGCTGACCAGCCCGCTTTCCCACCGCTCAAGTGTTGCTAAGATGTGGTCTGATGTGAACCACTACGCAGAGTGAAGAAGGGGTCATAAAACGTCCTTGGCTATCTTTTTTTGTTAGGAACATTCTTTTTAAGATTTAGAAGCAAGGGAGTCACCAACACTGTAATAATGTTAGGGAAAATTTCCCATTTTAACAATGGAATTTGGAATTTCGGCACCACTGCAAAAAGTACTGATGGAGTAGACCACTAATAAAGGTCTCATCCCACATTAACAAGTGAATACTCTCTACAGATTGTGGGTGTGGTCCTTACAGCGGCTGCGGTTGGGCATGGCAGGACCGTGGCGGCCCAGATACTGCAGTACACTGAGGCAGGACACTCCAGGAATGAGGCGGGTGTTCCTGGCAACAATGTCACAGGAGGGTGGAGGTAAAGTGTCCAGTCTCCACAGTCTCTACATAATGATCAGGTTGCACATGCACATGCAACACTTGGCTCACAAAATCACGGAATTATTTGCTTTTGAAAAAAAAAAAAAAATAGTATACACTGTTACCGTTTTGAAGAATGCTGTTACATAGTACTTGCATATAAACATAATATTGTAACTCTCTCTCTCTCTCTCTCTCTCTCTCTCTCTCTCTCTTCTTCTTGACGTATACTTATGAAATTTTGGAAAGTCACAATAGTTTTCCACAGCTGGGTGGACCATCATGGACAGCAGCACCACATCTGGTACGTGGCAGACACCAGGGGCTTCAGGGCCTTCGGGGACTTGGTACCTAAAGCCGCGAAGCCCATGAATGTTGGCGTTCCTGTTGTGGTGGCCATTCCACTTGCTTCCTTACAAGAGAAGACAACGAAGACTTCTGATGTTCCCCAGCCAGTGGACAAACCCAGGGCAGAAAGAAATCTTACTCCGGAGTTATCCAAGGGAGGCGGTCAGGACAAGGAAATGAAGACGGACTCAGCTACAAAAGCTGAAGTATCAACTTTACCGCCGGTGACAAGCACCACGACTGACATCCTAGACCTTGACACCACACTACTAAAAGATGTTACCGAACAGCCAGAAACAATAGCCAGTGCTGGAGAGGGAAGTGGGGACACCATTATCACTACCACCACTACCCCCTCCACCACCACCACCACCACCACCTCCACCACCACCACCACCACTACTGCTGCTACTCCTGCCAACACTGCTACAAGCATTCCAGAAGCAGCTTCACAGATTCCAGTCACGAGTTCAACACCGTGTACCACAACTGAACCTATTGAGGAG
This sequence comes from Portunus trituberculatus, assembly GCF_017591435.1. Classification (NCBI taxonomy): domain Eukaryota; kingdom Metazoa; phylum Arthropoda; class Malacostraca; order Decapoda; family Portunidae; genus Portunus; species Portunus trituberculatus. The sequence goes on along the minus strand of NC_059269.1, from coordinate 9,674,230 downwards.
CTTCCAATCCCTCAACCTTTGATAGACGATAAGCAACATGGCTCACCTAAAAGCCTAGCACCTTCTGAATCAGGTTCTGCTGATGAAAAAGCCCCAGATCAGTTACCAGATGCCAGCTTTCATTCACCCAAACAAAGTACCGTCACACCATCAGGTAACAATTTCGTAGCATCGGTGTTCAATAAGCTCAGCACGGCACTAGGGGCGCCTGATGACAACATGCAAAAACCTCGCCTGCACCAAGAGCCTCAGAATGGTTTGGAAAGCATCACTCCTGATCCTGAGCAACACTCCACGTCAGACTTTGTGTTAATCAATCGCCTACGAGCACCCACCATCCCAAAGCCCCGGGTTGGCAGTCAGCAGCTGGTGCCGAAGCCCGTCAATGTGATGGGACGGACAGACTCTGTTGTGATGGGGCTTCACTCTTCAGGCAGACCTTCCACCTCACGTCCCCTCACGCACACCACTGAAGAACTCAAGCCGTTGGGCATTCACTTGCTAAATTTGGTGCCCATTCCAAAGAAGACTGCAAGTGCCAGCAGACCAGTGCCACGGCCAGTGCGGGTAGTTGGTGAACCAAATTTAGATAATTTTTGGCG
>NC_059269.1:9661128-9668628 GCF_017591435.1 Portunus trituberculatus | reverse complement strand
TTTGCACTGTCGCAGAGGTGGGAGCGCCACCCATAGGGGATGAGTTCCGTGCGTGGCGTGGCTAGGAGCGCCCTTCGCATAGCTTGGAAGAGGCGATGGCCAGCGGTCCCACCTGGCCCGGGGTGAAGCGCTCGTCATTGGCAGGCCTCTGGTAGGGCGCGGACGTATGACCGCGGCCAAGCTGAGCCGTTTCGTACAGTTGTTTCTGCATCACCGCCAACGAAACCTGTGTCGAGAAAGTGGTCTCTGTGAGCAATCAGGGAAACCCACCAGACTGCTGACGTGAAGGGAAGTCAAGGATTTATGAGACAAAATTCATATGACAGCTGTATTCTGTCACTTTCTTTTAGAGATGAAACAGGAATATTCAAACATATCCAGCATTCATAGGAGAGAACTACTCATTTGTTGGAGACGAATAAACCATCCAATCCCTCTCTCTCTCTCTCTCTCTCTCTCTCTCTCTCATTTAATCAAAACACAAGTGGTGGCGTATGAGAATCATTCATGGAATTGTGGCAAGAGTACACCGAGGAAGCGTGAGTGAGCGGAGACAACACGTTGGTGAAGGCAGTGCAGTGAGCAGAGCAGCGTTGCCTGGGAACTTGTGCTAGTGCAGAAATACGTCACGTGTGAGCCTTCCAGTGACGAACTCTGGTGAATGGTGAGCGCGACGGACTGCATTGAAGGTGACACAGCGAGTGATGGATATTTTTTGTTCCTTTTTAATAATAATTGTAAGCATGAAAGAATGATACACTCGTAGAATGTGACTTTCACCTGCAACGAGCCACAGAGGGAACAACATTTGCCGTCCTCCCTCTTTATGTATGTAGATCTTTTCTTATGTAATTGAAATCTTTTGCGTTCCCTTGATTTTTTTTTCTATGACATAAGCAATATGTCATGTTTTTACAATTGTAATATTTGATTTATACAATATTACAGGTCTTGATAATAAAGAGCCAAAAGGAAGGAACTCAAAGCGGCATTACTTGCTGTGTCATTCTAGAGCAGTCCAATTACGTATTGCTTTATTCGCGATGTCGTTGGCGGATCACAGTCTCCAATGCAAAGTTCATTGTTACTGACAGCAGCAGGCCTGTCACAAAGCTGTCTGTTGCATGACAATAAAGTAAAGAAACTGTTACTGTGATGACCTTCGAGAAGCGGCGTGAGGAGACAGCCCCACGTGGGGGGAACCTGGAGGAACCAGTCACTGGTGTTACTACTACGTGGACTGCAATGTGACAATATACATAGTAATAGTGATGATGTTACCAACATTTAGAGTATGAAGATGGTGATGAACATAAAACTACAACTACTACTACTACTGCTGCTACAGTAACTACGTACTACTACTACTACTACTACTACTACTACTACTACTACTACTACTACTTACTATGTACTGTACTAGTGTTACTTATAATAATAATAATAATAATAATAATAATAATAATAATAATAATAATGACAATAGTAATGACAATAATGACAATGATGATAATAATAATAACAATAATAATAATAATAATAATAATAATAATAATAATAATAATAATAATAATAATAAAAACAACAACAATAACATTAATTTTCAGCTATTTTTTTGAGTTCAAGGAGAATATACAAAACTGGCAGAACAAAATCCTAACATTATATAAGTTACAAGTCTGATTTTATTGATTTTTTTTTTTTTTCATGCAGCGCACCATTTGTTTTCCACTCTTGAAGGCTGCAGGAAAGCACGATGTGTCATGAATGACAGACAATGTCACCGGAACAAGACTATATAGTGCTGACAGCTCACAAGGATAACCCTGCACAACATTACAACAAACACTGATACATGTGTTCAACCACCAGCTACAGTTACAACGTACAGGTTGGTGCATTGACTACATTGATGTACCTGTTCCTGTATTCGTGGCAGGACCAGGGCACTCTGCACCATCATGGAGGTAAACATAAATATTAATCATATTGAATCATTCTATTAATATTTCTACATCCTGATCTATGTGCATGATACAATTACTGATTTCTCTCCCTCTTTTGTCCGTGTTTTACTTTGTTCCTTTTGATCTTATAGATAAGTCTGTTGGGCAGGTGTACAACGATGATTACGTTACCTTGTTGGTGGAGATGTACTCCCTCATGGACACCATCTCGCCGGACAGCTTCCTCTCTGTCTCTGAGCCGTACATGGAATCAATGTCTCCATCCATTCGTTTGATGGAATGCTTGTTTTGGCGTGAGGGAGAGATGGCATTCCTGCGAGGCGCGGACCTGCACTGGCCTCCTGCACAGCAAGTCGCGGTGCGCTATGGTACGAATGTAGAGTTAGGACTTGCGTGGAAGGAAAGGAGAGTGATGACATGACATGCTCACTCATTCCCTCCTTCCCTACCTGCTGGTCTTAATCCCCTGCCCAGTAGCTCGACGCTCCCTTGCCTCCAGTCCCTCCCCTCCCTTCCCTTCCAGTCAAGTAGGTGTGAGTGAGTGGAAAAAGAAAGAGGCAGGGAAACGTGAGGGAATTTGCAAGAAGGTCCCTGTATTGTCCGCCTCTTGCCTCCTGTCTAGTGCATATCTAACCAGTGACGGGCCCATCAAGGCAAAGGCGAACCCTAGCCCCACCATTGACATCTGCTGGACACCAACACGTGGCAAAATGTTGAATGGACATAGAGGAAGACACTTATATCACTTATAAACTAACTTCATACAATCATACTGTATATAAGGTAGTATATCGTTAGTGTAGAAAGAAATAACATGTAAAATAATGATGCTTACATGTGAATATGAGAGGTAATTGATATTTCCAGAGAGAGAGAGAGAGAGAGAGAGAGAGAGAGAGAGAGAGAGAGAGATGGTTACCTTAATGATACAGTTGAGGAATTGTTTGATAGTGATGGAGATGACGTTGAAGAGGGAGTAAATGCAGCAGCAGCCCAACACCAGCACAGTGAAGTTGAAGAAGCGATAGGCGTGAAGACCCGGCCCATAGAATGCGTTGGGTTTCTGAGTGTCAAACATGTCATTACTTTTTCCGACACCTATGGAGCTTATTGGTGATGCACGAGGGATGGAAACCATATGGTACAATACAAAGGAATCTCATATCCTGGAAATAATGAGGTTAGCAAATTACTACTATATGGTTGTAGAACGTGTGTACATGCGTTGCTTTAAAACATGAACACACTTTCGCTGGTTAAGACTGACTAGACGAACTTGCATCCAACAATATGATACAATAGAAGGAAATCCTGGAAAGAATGAGTTTTTTTTCTTTTATGCAAGGTGAAAACTAGCCAAGGGCAACAAAACATTAAAAAAGGCCCACTTGAATGCAAGTTCTCTAAAAGATTAGTAATGAATTAGCCAAAAGACAAGGACAAATGTTAGCAAAAACACTATTACATGATTATAGAATGTGTGTACAGTACCACATGCATTACTTTGAATCTTGACACACTCTCGCTGTTCAAGAGAGACTAGACGAACTTGCTTCCAACAATACCTGAGCAGAGACAAAGTCACCGAAGCCAATGGTTGCAAAGGAAATGAAGCAGAAGTAGATGGCGTCTCCATACGTCCACTCCTCAACCTGCAAGGACAACACGTGAGAGGCGATACTACCTGTACACCTTAAGAAGGGACGCACATCACACCACAACCATCTATCCATCTAATGCCAGTATTCTCAACTCCTTCAATACTGGGAAACATTTTTACTTTAAGATTTGTGTATGATTAGTACATTTTATTGAAATTAGAAAGGGTCTACGGAGGTCAGAAGATTAATGGCCACAGTCTTCACTATTCTATTCCCCTACATAAGTTTTTGAAGCTATATAAAATCACCAAATAGTTAGCAGAATGAATACGGAAACGCGTCATCGTACATAACACTTTGTTCTCTTACCATCACTACTTTCTAAAGGCTTTAGTTGAAATATTCATGTTTTTACGAGCATTTCTATGGTTCTGGTGATGGACTGGCAAGATTTCTAGATTATTATAAGGAAAAAAAAAATGAAAACCTGGCTACTGTGGTCTATGTGGCCTTGGAAAACTGTCGTGGTGAGAGAGGTGTTTATGAATAATGGCGATATATCTTACATTCCTACACAGCCAGACGCTCAACACTGCTGGCAATGCTCACCAACCTCCACAAGCGTCTCAAAATCACCTCTTTCCCAACACTTGTACACCGCTCGACCTGTGTGTGTGTGTGTGTGTGTGTGTGTGTGTGTGTGTGTGTGCCTTACTTACCTCCATGAACATAATGGCTCCAAGGAAAGCGACGATGATGGAGGCAATGGAGAGGTAGAACATCACCCAGTACACAGAGGGTTTCCAGGCGTCCAGGCTGGAGTCTTCCATAGAGTCCTGAGAGCCTCGCCGCTCCCCGTTCTCCACCACACTGTCTGTCCCCATCGCCGCTGCCGCCCGCCGCTTCTGCTTCATCTCGTGGCGTCTCCTTAAGTTGATCAGTTAGTTAGGACCATATTATAGAAACAGTTCAGCAAAGCACTGTTATCTAAGTATTATTTAAGATTAGGCGATGCAAAGTAACGAACATTAGTAGTATTGTACATATATTATTGTAAACATGGAACACTCAAGTTTATTCTCCACGTAAGGTAATACACGACGATTTCCTTCATGCAGTAATAAAACTTTAAGGTATACAAATGGAGTGAGGTAACAAATGAAGATTTAGAAAGAAAGGTCACAGATAAGAGCATAATGTATAGGTGTTTGCCACGTTCTGTTTACACGCTCAATAAGAAATGAGCTTCCTTTACATCTGTGTTAGGTTAGGCCACTTTCTAAATGTCCCTCCATAACAGTATTGAAATATGTATGTAGTGTACAGACGGCTCCGTAATTGACAAAGCAGCTTCTAACCTAATTTCAAGCCAGAGCGACATGTCAACTCAAGGGATTTTAAACAGGTAAATATCACAGGCCAGAAGTCGTGACGTGTAAATAAAGCCACACCTCCTTTCCCAGTCACGTTCCATGTCCCGACCTTCCTAACCTTATTTCTAACTAGAGCGACACGTCAACTCAAGGGATTTAAAACAGGTAGATATAACAGGGCATAAGTCATGATGTGTAAATAAAGCCACATCTTTTCCAGTCCCGCTCCATGTCCGTCTCCCCAATCCCCACTCCCTCCTTGTTTCAACATTTCTCATAACCCCTCCCCTGTTCCTTCCATTTCGTGACCTGGGTTCTGTCCTGCCATCGTCGACCTCGCGTGGTGGTGACCTCTGATGTGTTCTTGATGAGGGTGACGGTGGCGAGGTGGTCGAAGGTGTCATGAATAATAATAATAATGATAATAATAATGAAAATAATGTTATCTATTGTTACTATCATTATTACTATTTTCATTATCATTATTATCATTATTGTTCCATGTGTGTGTGATTTGTACTATACACAGCAAGTACTTTGAACCCTTCAGTACTGAGATGCATTTTTAGCTTGAGTTTTAGGTATGATTAGACGATTTTATTGACATTAGGGTCTATGGAGGTCAGAAGATTAATGGCCATAGTCTTCACTATTTTAATCCCCACATAAGTTTCTGAAGCTGTATAAAATCACGAAATTATAAGCAAAATGTATTCGAAAATGCGTCATGGTACTGAAGAGTTTAACAGCACGACAAGCTAGCACAAACCACCATTCAGCCTGTGTCTCCAACATGCATGGGTATGACACTTCCCGCTGCCCCGCTGAGCTAACACACTACAGTGCATATATGAACTAGGCCACCTTTTTTTTATGTAAGAAGAGAGAGCTGGCCAAGGGCAACAAAAAAAAAAAAAAAGGCCCTCTCAGTCGCCAGTCTTCTTATACGATAGAGTTACCTGAAAAAATGAGATGAATGTTTTGAAACTTCCCTTATGAATGAAGTCAAGTCATAGGAAGTTGGAAATACAGACACAGGCAGAGTTCCAGAGTTTTACCAGACACTAACCAAGCATAGGAAGTTGGAAATACAGACACAGGCAGAGTTCCAGAGTTTTACCAGACACTAACCAAGCATAGGAAGTTGGAAATACAGACACAGGCAGAGAGTTCCAGAGTTTACCAGACACTAACCTCATGATGAAGGCAAGCAGGGTAATGATGCGCTCCAGAAACAGGTTGAAGAAGAGGATCCCCGAAGAACACCCGATCAGGCCATAGAAGATACAGAAAATCTTGCCATTCTGAGTCCTGGGAGACGCCGCGCCGTATCCTGCACGGAGAAGACAGGACAATTAACACCAAGAGAGAGAGAGAGAGAGAGAGAGAGAGAGAGAGAGAGAGAGAGAGAGAGAATGACACACTAGCAATCATGCAACAAACACACAGTTATCTATCACCTTATTTACATACGTGATCTTGAGAGCACACACACACACACACACACACACACACACACACACACACACACACACACACACACACACACCAGGACAAAGGGGCCCCAAAAACAAAGCCTGGAATTCATACTCGGGGCGATTACGTAGTTTCAAATCCCTCTCTGCTTCTTCCTCCGATGAAAGAGTAATGCGAGGGAGAAGAAGGGGAGGAGACAGGAGAGGAGGAGGAGAGCTGGGAAAAGAGAGGAGACGGATGAGAGACGAGAAACATACTAGGAAGGATAAGAAGAAGGAGGAATAAAGAAATGAGGAGTATAAGGAAGAGAGGAAAGAAAGAGAGAGAATTAGGGAAGAGAGAAGGATAGTTTAGAGAGCAGGAGGAAGGAAGAGAGGATAGGATGGGAGGAAGGGCAGGGAAAGGCAGGGAGGATAACAAAGTCGTCAGGGGCTCATTAGCGACTGAGTGACGGCCTTAGGGAGAATGATAACCTTCTCCCGCTTGTCTGACTTGCTACGAGTTTTGATGATGATGATGGCGCTGATGGTGGTGATGGCGGTGGTGGTGGTGATGGTGGTCGTAGTGGTAATGATAGCTCAATATGTAAGAGGGTAATGTGAAGTCGGTGTCTCTTGTTTACTGTCTCTTCGTCTCAGTTTATCCTATTTGCTAAGATTCGGAAAGCACACACACAAGAGAGAGAGAGAGAGAGAGAGAGAGAGAGAGAGAGAGAGAGAGAGAGGAGAGGTATTTCTCTTTTCTTTTTGGTTTGTACATTTCGTTTTCTACATTCTCAGTCACTCAACTTCGATCAGTGAAAAAAATAAATATACATACGTTGAATCTGAATAGGTACTTATGAATATTTTGCTTCTACACGAGGACTTTATCTAATAATTTACACTGATCAGTTTCCCTTGCCTTGATAGATTTATGCTTGATTCTTTTATGATGTAAGGAAATGTGAGGATAATCTGCTTGTGGCGAGTAAAGATCGATTCTCTACTGCAATGCTAAGAACAGTACATATCTGGTGATTTAATAGAGTGTCCCCAGAAAAAGGACTTTGTTTTCTCTTAACGCTACGTCATAATATATTTT